>NC_057798.1:627088405-627388405 GCF_018294505.1 Triticum aestivum
TAATTAGTTTAATTAAACTGTAATTAGATTAACCTAAACCCTAATTAATTTAAATAGAGAATGACAGGTGGGTCCCACTGGACCCACATGTCAGGGTTGACTCAGTCAACCCCTGTTGACTGCTGACGTCAGCATGACATCATGCTGACGTCATAAATACATTTTTTCGAATTAATTAAATAAATAATTAAATTCCAAAATTGTTAAAATCTTTTAAAAATCATATCTTTTAATCCGTAACTCGGATTAAAATATTTTCAACATGAAAGTTGCTCAGAACGACGAGACGATTCCGGATACGCAGTCCGTTCGTCCGCCACACACCCCTAACCTATCGAACTCGCAACTTTTTCCCTCCGGTTCATCTGTCCGAAAACGCGAAACACCGGGAATACTTTCCCGGATGTTTCCCCCCTTCGTCGGTATCACCAACTACCGCAATTGGGCGCACCTAGCATCGTACTTGTCATGTCAGGCATCGATATGCATTTGTTTGCATTGTATTCATTGTTTCTTCCCCCTCTTCTCTCCCGTAGACTACGAGACCGACGCTGCTGCTGCCCAGTTCGACTATGGAGTTGACGACCCCTCCTTCTTGCCAGAGCAATCAGGCAAGCCCCCCCCCCTTGATCACCAGATATCGCCTATTCTTCTCTATACTGCTTGCATTAGATTAGTGTAGCATGTTACTGCTTTCTGTTGATCCTATTCTGATGCATAGCCTGACATTGTTGCTACACCTGTTGATACCTTACCTGCAATCCTAAATGCTTAGTATAGGATGCTAGTTTATCATCATTGGCCCTACATTCTTGTCAGTCTGCCTTGCTATACTATTGGGCCGTGATCACTCGGGAGGTGATCACGGGTATATACTATACATACATACATACTATACAGATGGTGACTAAAGTCGGGTCAGCTCGAAGAGTACCCGCGAGTGATTCACGGATTGGGGGCTGAAAGGACCTTTGTCCCGACGGCCCTCTGTGTGGATCTTTTGTGGCGGAGCGACAGGGCAGGTTGAGTCCACCTAGGAGACAGGTGGGCCTGGCCCTGTTCGGCGTTCGCGGATACTTAACACGCTTAACGAGATCTTGGTATTTGATCTGAGTCGGCTACGAGCCTATACGCACTAACCATCTACGCGGGAGTAGTTATGGGTATCCCGACGTCGTGGTATCAGCCGAAGCACTTCAGACGTCAGCGACGGAGCGGCGCGCGCCGGATTGGACTGGAACGCCTACTAGGCTAGGTCTGCTTCCGGCCGCCCTCGCAACGTGCAGGTGTGCTCAGGGCGATGGGCCCAGACCCCTGCGCGCTTAGGTTTAGACCGGCGTGCTGGCCTCTCTGTTTTGCCTAGGTGGGGCTGCGACGTGTTGATCTTCCGAGGCCGGGCATGACCCAGGAAAGTGTGTCCGGCCAAATGGGATCAAGCGTGTTGGGTTATGTGGTGCACCCCTGCAGGGAAGTTAATCTATTCGAATAGCCGTGATCTTCGGTAACAGGACGACTTGGAGTTGTACCTTGACCTTATGACAACTAGAACCGGATACTTAATAAAACACACCCTTCCAAGTGCCAGATACAACCGGTGGTCCCTCTAGCTCAGGGTTATGAGGAGGGGATCGCCGGGTAGGATTATGCTATGCGATGTTACTTGGAGATGCTACTTGGAGGACTTCGACCTACCCTCTTCTGCCTGTTGCAAGACGAAGGTGACCAGAAGCGTAGTCTTCGATAAGACTAGTTATCCCCCTCTTATTCTGGCATTCTGCAGTTCAGTCCACTGATATGGCCTCCTTACACATATACCCATGCATATGTAGTGTAGTTCCTTGCTTGCGAGTACTTTGGATGAGTACTCACGGTTGCTTTCTTCCCCCTTTTTTTTCCCCTTTCCTTCTTCCTGGTTGTCGCAACCAGATGCTGGAGTCCAGGAGCCAGACGCCACCGTCGACGACGACCCCTACTACACCGGAGGTGCCTACTACTACGTGCTGCCCGCTGACGACGACCTGGAGTAGTTTAGGAGGATCCTAGGCAGGAGGCCTGCGCCTCTTTCGCTCTGTATCCCAGTTTGTGCTAGCCTTCTTAAGGCAACTTGTTTAACTTATGTCTGTACTCAGATATTGTTGCTTCCGCTGACTCGTCTATGATCGAGCACTTGTATTCGAGCCCTCGAGGCCCCTGGCTGGTATTATGATGCTTGTATGACTTATTTTATTTGTAGAGTTGTGTTGTGATATCTTCCCGTGAGTCCCTGATCTTGATCGTACACATTTGCGTGCATGATTAGTGTACGATTGAATCGGGGGCGTAACACGTGATCTCGAGCCCCAAGTTAGCTATTTCATTGGAGATTACCAGCTCGACGATGCGACGACCATGTTCCTCTACTACACCCAGGTGGACACCTGGGACAAGGAGGCGGTCGATCCTAGCGACAAGCGCGTTGGCATCGAGCGGGCCGCTGACAAGGAGAACGGCACGGCGGGCGTTCGGTGCAAGTACGGCACGGCCGGCCTCTGGTGCCCACTTCTGGTGAGGAATGGGGGTACTGACGGGATGTGTACCTAGCTGCGACGCCCTATTGACAGCATGCAAGCACCGATGGGTCCGCTCTTGCTATGCTGTGTGCCATGCCTCTCGCTCTGTGGTGCTCCAATGGTCTCGCCGTGCGGTGAGCCACAGCCTATCAGCGCGAGCACGCCTAGCTTGCTCTGCGGCGCGCCATCGGTCATGTTATGCGGTGAGCTGCAGCCTCTCGGTGCTGACATGCCTATCTTGATCCGCCGCATTGAAGCGCCATGCACCAATGGTCTTCTCAACCCCGGCGATGACGCGCATCACGGCGTCTTCCATCGTGTTGCCGGGGAGCGCCTTGGCCTCGGCCTGATACGTCTCCAACGTATCTATAATTTTTTTATTGTTCCATATTGTTATATTATCATTCTTGGATGTTTTAGAATCATTTTATAGTCATTTTATATCATTTTGTGGTACTAACCTATTGACATAGTGCCAAGTGCTAGTTATTGTTTTCTGCATGTTTCTTACTTCGCAGGAAATCAATATCAGACGGAGTCCAAATGCCACGTAACTTCATGATGATTTTTGATGGACCAAAAGGAAGAAGTTGGGCCCTGGTTGCACCTGGGGGGAGTCCCGAGGAGGGGACAACCCACCAGGGCACGCCCACCTCATGTGCCCCTGGACCGCCTCTTTGCTCTATAAATACCCCAATATTCCAGAAACCCTAGGGAAGGCGATGAAATATTCATCCAGCCACCGTAGAGTCCAGAACCACCAGATCCAATCTAGACACCATCATGGAGGGGTTCACCACTTCCATTGGTGCCTCTCCTATGATGCGTGATTAGTTCTTTGTAGACCTACGGGTCCATAGTTAGTAGCTAGATGGCTTCCTCTCTCTCTCTCTCTCTTGATTATCAATACAATGGTCTCTTGGAGATCCATATGATGTAAGTCTTTTGGCGGTGTGTTTGTTGGGATCTGATGAACTTTGAGTTTATGATCAGATCTACGTTTTTATCCATGAAAGTTATTTGAGTCTTCTTTGATCTCTTATATGCATGATTGCTTATAGCCTCGTATTTCTTCTCCTTTGTTTGGGTTTTGTTTGGTCAAATTGATCTATTTATTTGCAATGGGAAGAGGTGCTTTGTAGTGGGTTCGATCTTACGGTTCTTGATCCCAGTGACAGAAAGGGAACCGACACGTATGTATCGTTGCTACTAAGGATAACAAGATGAGATCTATATCTGCCGCAATAGATCTATTCTTTTTTCAGAGGATTAATAGACAAATTCCTCACGTCCACTAATTTATTTCATAATTTTTGGAGTTACAGAAGTATTCAAAATTTTCAGATTACTACAGAATGTTCTGTTTTTGACAGATTCTGTTTTCTTTGCGTTGTGTGCTTGTTTTGATGATTCTACGGTTTTCTTTAATGAGTTTTTGCCATAGAAAAGTTGTAATACAGTAGATATAATGCAAAAGCAAAATAATAATATGTTTGATACAGTACTTATAGTAGTGGTTTGGTTTCTTATACTAATGGATCTCACGAAGGTTTGTTTGAATTTTGTGTGATTGAAGTTTTCAAGTTTTAGGTTATCTTACAATGGATGAAGGAATAAGGATAAGAAAAAGGCTAAGATTGGGGATGCCCGAGGCACCCCAAGATAATATTCAAAGAATTAGCAAGCAACTAAGCTTGGGGATGCCCCCGAGTGGCATCCCCGCTTTCTTCTAACGACCACCCGTATTTTGCTTGAAACTATATTTTTATTCGTCACATGATATGAGTTTTGCTTCGAGCGCCTTGTATGAAATGAGTCTTTGCTTGTTTTGCTTTGTGTTTTAAGTGTTGAATCCTTGCTGGACACACCCTTTTTAGAGAGCCAAAAATTATGCTATGCTTGCTTCTATGCTTCACTTAAATTTGTAGAGCCATGGACTTGCTCTAGTACTTCACTTATATCTTTTCGAGCATGGTGTGCTTTGTTAATTTTGGAGAAATGCTCTCAGGCTTCACTTAGATTTATTTGGGAGTTAGTAAAATTTTAAGAAATTCTCTCTTGCTTCAGTTAGATTATTTTGAGAGAAAGAAAACTTTTATGCTCATGATCTTCACTTATATTTGTTTGGGCTTATAGAAAGCAACATATGAAAATAGTCCCAAAGTGATAGATATACAAGGAGGATATAATAAAAACTTTCATGAAGATCATTGGACAAAATAAACTTGATTCTTAGTACTCGTTTTGAGATATGACGATATGATATATGTGACTCATGTTGATGAGTAATTGTGCTTTAGTAAGAATATTGATGTTAAGGTTTGTGATTCCCTATGCAAGAAAGAAAGTCAATAGTTATGCAATGAAATTTATATCCTACTTATGGTGCTTTATTCGGTGTTACTTATGCTTAATGCTTGGGTACATGATTTTTCGCTTTTTGGTTAGTCGCTTCTCAATCTTTTTGCTAGCCTTCATTTTGCAATAAGTATGATCACTACTTGTGCATCCAAAACCCTTTAAACCAATTTTTCCATATGAGTCCACTATACCTACCTATATGAGGTATTTCTTTGTCGTTCTAAGCAAATTTGCATGTGCCATCTCTAATGTTCAAAATAAATTTCTCTTTTGTGTGATCTACTACTTGTGAGGCGGTAAAGGGTAGCCAATATTTTCCATGCTAGATGTGTTATTCTCACGATGAGTGTTTATTCACTTGTCATTGCACGAGAGTACGGCAAAGCTATTAGAGACGCCCAGTCTAGAAATGAAAAATGAATTTAATTTATGTTGTCAAATAATAAATTCCTTGGAAAGTGTTGGTATGGAAGGCACCCGTGGATGCGGCTAGCCATGGAAAGTGAAAGTTGTGGTGGAAAAAGGAATAAACTTTATTTTCTGTTTGGGAACCGCCTATGATGTATCTAGCATGGAAAGTGTTGGGGTGCTCCAAGTCGTTTTTGTTGGTAGGAAAAGTATGCCTCTCAAAAATAATTTTATCTCTCAATTTAAGCTTTGAGCTCTAGCACCTCTACAAATCACTACTTCCCTCCGTGAAGGGCCTTTCTTTTACTTATGAAATTTTTATTTTGAATTTGAGTCTCCATCTTCTCTTATAAAGCACCAACTAAGGGGCACTATGATCGTATTTGAGAATTGGGTGTAGCTAATATTCAAGTGTGTTTCATGAATGTATCAATGATTGAGCATGATGGGCTAGGGATAACTTTCTTTAGTGTTGATATTTTGAAAGACATGGTTGCTTGTTGGTATGCTTGAGTATTAAAGTCTTCATGTCAAAACTAGACTATTTCTTTGAATCATATAGCAGTCCATATGTCCATGCTATAAAGAAAAGAATGTGATGAACATGTTAGGCAGCATTCCACATCAAAAATTCTGTTTTTATCATTTACCTACTCGAGGACGAACAGGAATTAAGCTTGGGGATGTTGATACGTCTCCAGTGTATCTATAATTTTTTATTGTTCCATGCTATTATATTATCATTCTTGGATGTTTTACAATCATTTTATAGTCATTATATATCATTTTTTGGTACTAACCTATTGACATAGTGCCAAGTGCCAGTTGTTTTTTTCTGCATGTTTTTTACATCGCATGAAATCAATATCAAACGGAGTCCAAATGCCACGTAACATCACAGTAATTTTTTATGGACCAAAAGGAAAAAGTTGGGCCCTGGTTACACCTAGGGGAAGTCCCGAGGAGGGGATAACCCACCAGGGCACGCCAGGAGGCCCAGGCGCGCCCTGGTGGGTTGTGCCCACCTCGGGTGCCCCCCGGACCGCCTCTTTGCTCTATAAACACCACAATATTCCAGAAACCCTAAGGGAGGCGACGAAATATTCATCCAGCCGCCGTAGAGTCCAGAACCACCAGATCCAATCTGGAGACCATCACAGAGGGGTTCACCACTTCCATTGGCGCCTCTCCTATGATGTGTGAGTAGTTCTTTGTAGACCTACGGGTCCATAGTTAGTAGCTAGATGGCTTCCTCTCTCTCTCTCTCTTGATTATCAATGCAATGGTCTCTTGGAGATCCATATGATGTAAGTCTTTTGGCGGTGTGTTTGTTGGGATCCAATGAACTTTGAGTTGATGATCAGATCTATGTTTTTATCCATGAAAGTTATTTGAGTCTTCTTTGATCTCTTATATGCATGATTGCTTATAGGATCGTATTTCTTCTCCGATATTTGGGTTTTCTTTGTCCAATTTGATCTATTTATCTTGCAATGGGAAGAGGTGCTTTGTAGTGTCTTCGATCTTGCGGTGCTTGATCCCAATGACAGAAAGGGAACCGACACGTATGTATCGTTGCTACTAAGGATAACAAGATGATATCTATATCTGCCGCAATAGATAAACGGATCTCGTCTACATCATGTCATTGTTCTTATTGCATTACTTTGTTTTCTCATGAACTTAATACACTAGATGCATGATGGATATCGGTCGATGTGTGGAGTAATAGTAGTAGATGCAGGCAAGAGTCGGTCTACTAATCTTGGACGTGATGCCTATATAATGATCATTGCCTGGATATCGTCATGATTATTTGAAGTTCTATTAATTGCCCAACAGTAATTGTTTTCCCACCGTTTGCTATTTTTATCGAGAGAAGCCACTAGTGAAACCTACGGCCCCAGGGTCTTCTTTCTCATATATTTGCCTTGCGATCTACTTTTTCCTTGCGTTCATTTTCAGATCTATTAAACCAAAAATACAAAAATACCTTGCGGCAATCTATTCTTATTTATTTTATTTGGCGTTCGATCTATCAATCTACTACAAATTTACCTCACGTCCTTTGCCTATCTTGAGGCGCCATACCCCGAAAGGGATTGACAACCCCTTTAACATGTCGGGTTGCGAGGTGTTGTTCTTTGTGTGCAGGGGCTGTTCACGTTGTGTTGCTTGGTTCTCCTACTGGTTCGATAACCTTGGTTCATATCTGAGGGAAATACCTACCACCGTTGTGTTGCATCATCCCTTCCTCTTTGGGGAAATACGGACGTAGCTTCAGGCGACATTAGCGCCTACTCGTTTTCCTCATCGACCAGGTTGATGGTAGAGGCAGCACTTTGGTGGGTTGGGATGCTTGTAAAAGGTGGATGTGCTACAGGTTGCGCTTGTTGCCTCTCTACATCGCGCATCGCCTAGGTTTATGCGCAATACCGCTGGTTGGCGGGAAACCGGTGAGGATATGGCGGAAAATGCTGGCGTGTTCATAAAACGCCATCAATTAATGGAAACTTAGCATAGAATGAACATCGAGCTAGCACAAGAAGTAGATGATGAGCAGATGATCGTTTATCCTAGTTAATTATGCATGTAATAGTTTACTTTGGTGTGTGGAAATGTCATGTGTGTACTAGACACCTATGTATTTGGATGTTTGCCACGTATTACACACATCTTGTTTATGTGAAACATTTTTGTTTTCTTGGCTCAACACAAATAGTTTATCGAAATGAACTGTATGCCCTCCATTGCACACACCTTGATCTGGTTGAACCGTTTCTGTTGCGTTGCCTAATCGAAAATAGTTCATCTGAGTGAACCGTATGCTGTATATCGCACACACCTTAATCTGCCTGACCGTTTCTTTTGTGTTTCCTAATCACAAACAGTTCATCCGAGTGAACTGTATGCCGAATATCAGACACACCTTCATCTGGCTGCATGTTTCTGTTGTTCCGCCTCATCACAAATAGTTTATCTGAGTGAACTGTATGCCGTATATCACACATGCCTTTGTCTGGCTGCCCGTTTCTTTTGTTCTGCCTCATCGCAAACAGTTAATTGAACTGAACTGTATGCCCCGCATCGCACACTTAACCAAAATCTGAACCGTGTTTTATGTATCCTTCATCGCAAATGTTTTGCATCTTTTTTGACGGTTTTTTACATCATCATTTGTGATTAATGCATCGCACACAGTTTCGTTAAAGGGTCTCTGATCGTAGTGTCGCGTTAGCAGCATCCTGCAGTAGTGAACTCTGAACATCCCCCTTGTTCTTGAAGATTGGTACTAATATACTCTGTCTCCACTCTTCTGGCATCTTGTTTGCCCGAAAAATGAGGTTGAAAATCTTGGTTAGCCATACTATCTCTATGTCCCCGAGGCCTTTCCACACCTCAATGGGGATACAATCAGAGCCCATCGCCTTGCCTCCTTTCATCCTTTTTAAAGCCTTCTTGACCTCAGACTCTTGGATTCGCCGCACAAAACACACACTGGTCTCATCAAAGGAGTCATAAAGTTCAATGTTTGAGCTCTCATTCTCCCCATTGAGCAGCTCGTCAAAGTACTCCTGCCATCTATGCTTAATCTCCTCGTCCTTCACCAGGAGTTGGTATGCTCCGTCCTTGATGAATTTGACTTGGACAACATCCCTCATCTTCCTCTCACAGATCTTGGTCATCTTGTAGATGTCCCTTTCACCTTCCTTTGTGCCTAGCCGTTGGTAGAGGCCCTCATACGCTTGACCCTTGCTTCACCGACAGCTCGCTTTGCGGCCTTCTTCGCCATCTTGTACTTCTCTATGTTGTCTGCACTACTATCTAGGTATATGCGTCTGGAACAATTTTTCTTCTCCTTAATCGCCTTATGGACATCAACATTCCACCACCAAGTACCCTTAGCTTCGCATCTCCTTCCCTTGGACACTCCAAACTCCTCCGAGGCCACCTTATGAATGCAAGTCGCCATCTTCATCCACACATTGTTCGCATCCCCTCCTTCCTTCCAAGGGCCTCCTTAATGACCCTCTCCTTGAACGCTTGAGCTACCTTCCCCTTGAGCTTCAACCACTTCATTCTAGTGACTTTGGCACATTTATCCCACTGGACACAGACCCCAAAGCGGAAGTCGGCAACCACCAGCTTATGCTAAGCAACAACACTCTCTCCAAGTATCACCTTACAATCTAGGCATGCACGCCTATCTTCTCTTCTCGAGAGGATGAAATCAATCTGGCTGGAGTGTTGGCCACTACTAAAAGTCACCAGATGTAATTCTCTCTTTTTAAAGAGGGTGTTAGCTACGATCATGTCGTAGGCTAGACCGAAGCTCAAGACATCTTCTCCTTCTTGATTCCTGATGTCATAGCCAATGCCCCCATGCACCCCTTCAAAACTTGTTTTAGATGTACCCATGTGGCCATTGAGGTCTCCTCCTATGAAGAGCTTCTCGCCAATCTGTACACTCCTAACCATGTCCTCCGGGCCTTCCTAGAACCCCCTCTTGGTGTTCTCATTGTGGCCTACTTGCGGGGCATACGCGCTGATAACATTGAGAACTAAGTCCCCAAGTACCATCTTGACCAGGATAATCCGGTCCCCATGTCTCTTGATGTCTACCACTCCATCCTTGAGGCTCTTGTTGATCAAGATGCCTATTCCATTTCTTTTTGCAGCCATGCCTGTGTACCACAACTTGAAGCCGATATTCTCCACCTCCTTCTCCTTCTGACCCCTCTATTTGGTTTCTGGGACGCAAAGGATATCAACACTTCTCCTCACCGCTGCATCAACTAGCTCCCAAAGCTTACCTGTCAAAGAACCTACATTCCAGCTACCTAAGCGAATCCTCCTAGGCTCAGCTAGCTTCCTTACCCTTCGCACTCCTCGAGTCAAATACGAAGACCCTTGATCATTTTCCACTACATCCAGGCGCTAATGTAGTGCGTCACTAAGGATGCGACGACCCGATCCTCGCTCACTTGACACCGTATCCAGCTCAAGATACGGCGCGCCACCGGGAGGGGGGGTGACAGCCCGACCCTTGCCCATTTGGCACCACACCCGGGTTCCGATGTGGCGCCTCGCTGAGAGGGTTACACCCCAATGAAAATCTTTTGGATTTCATCTCCATAAGAGTGGTTGGGTTTTTACTTTGGCTCGCCAAGCCTATCGCAACCCTCCTCCTTTACGCGGGCTTGGGACCGGCTATGTTGAGACAACAAAGGCGGAGTTAAAAATGTATTTGAAAAATGTCCAACGTGTGTCAGAAAAATATTTCACATGTGCTCTAAAATTTATGTTGTGTACTGAAAACAAAAGTAGACATGGACTGAAATAATTGAAAATCGATGAAACCAGACAAAGAAACAAAACGAAAAGCAAAAAACCAAAGAAAATCTAGAAAGGAAACAAAGATAACCAAAGTGAAGCGAAGAGACAAAAACACCCAAAAAAACAATGTGAAAACAACGAAAACCAAAGTAAAATTATGAGAAAAAGGAGAAATCAGGTAAAAACAAATAAAACCAAAGAAAAAACAAAATAAAATGAAAGATATCTGATGAAAAAGATAGCAGTGCGGGACGTGGAGTTTCTACACCAAGGAGCAAATGCTCCTGGTGTGAACAGTAAAATAAAAAATATCTGATTTTTTTTGTGACATACTTTCACAATTGTTTGTTGTGCATGCAAAATTTCATCGCAAAATCACATTGATGGAAGGCGTGGTAAAAAAACAAAATCGATGCTCTGAAAATGTTACTTACAAAAGCATTTTAGACGCTTTTTTTTTGCATGACTTCCACTAATGTGATTTCGCAATGAAATTTTGCGTGCATGACAAACATTTGTGAAAGTATGTCACAATAAAATTTCAGATTTTTTGAGTTTTTTTAATTATTTTACTGTTCACACCAGCAGCATTTGCTCCTGGGTGGCACCTTCGAGCAGTGCGAACCTACAACAACCACAGTAATGAACTGGCCCGCTAGTCCGTCCCTATAGGCGATTTACACTGGCGAACTAGCGCCATAAGCCTGTGCAGGAGGCCTCCAAAAGCAGCCCATAATTTACTGAAAAAAGGATAAAAGGCCGAAATCAGCCCACGGGGCGTAGAAGATGCTGTGAGTTCTTGAGATTGCGGTTGGAATTTCCTATTCGCCGCACGCTGCGGCAAATTGTCGAGGTTTCGCACAGATCGAGGGAAGCCCATTTAACCGTTTCAACGCGCCCGGTTTTGGGAACCTTCTAGAGGTGCCCAGCCGGTTTTTTCTGGTTTTTGGAAACTTCTAGAAGGTTCCTAATCCGGGTTTTTTTCCTGTTCTGTTTTTTTCGCTTTTCCTGTTTTTTTCTTTTCTCTCCTTTTTCACTTTTCTGTTTATTTTTCTTTTTTTTTCTATTTCGTTTTTTCACTTTCCTTTTTTTTATTTTATCATTTTCAATTCTATTGTTTTCTTCAATTTATTATTTTTCTTAAAAAAATCGTTGTGTTTTACTGTTTGTTCATAAATCCCAAAAATGTTCAGAATTTGAATCCCATAAAATGTTCATGTTTTTCAAATTTTGTTCACGTATTAAAAATTGTTCGAGCATTGCAAAAAATGTTCAGGTCTCAATATTGTTCAATGGGTTTTCAAATTTTGAAGAAAAGATCTTCTTTTTCAAAATTTGTTTGCTTTTATAAAAAAACGAAAATTAAAAATATGTTCACATTGTTAAATAAATGTTCGCATGTTTAAAAAAGTATTCAAAATTGGAAAACATGTTATGAATTCGAAAAATGTAAAAAAAAATGTTCGTTTTCTAAAGAATATAGAATTTCAAAATTTGTTTGCAATGTTCAAAAAATGTTCGCGATGTTCACTTTTTTCTGAAATTTGTTCGCAAATTCAAAATATGCTCAGGAGTTTTCTAAAAATATTGGTGGTTTTAAAGTTTTTGAATCCCGAAAAATGTTCCTGTTTTTCAAATTTTGTTCATGGGTGAAAAATCATTTGAGAATTTCAAAAAATGTTCATGTTTCAAAATTGCTCAAGGGGTTTCCAAATTTTCAAGAAATGATAATTTTTTTTAAATTGGTTCGCTTTTACAAAAAGGAAAATTGAAATTTTGTTCACATTGTTAAAAAAATGTTCGCATGTTCAAAAGAGTGTTCACAATTGGAAAATATGTTCGGGATTTGAATAATGTGAACAATTTCGAAAATGTTCTTTTTGTAAACAATATTGAATTTCAAAATTTGTTCCTGATGTTCAAAAAATGTTGGAACTTCGAAACATTTCTTCACAATTTTATTCGAACATATCTTTGAAACATTTTGCCAGAATTCAACACCTTTTAGAAATTCCAAGATATGTTCGAATAAAATCAAAGGTGTTGAATTCTGGCAAAATGACTAATTCTTAGATATTAGCGCTGCAAATTAGCCACTTAGGATTATTAGCTCACACGGCTATTGGGAGCACTTCAGTACCTCGTTATTTTTCTTATTTTTGCTACAGTACCAGCGTGGCTTCCCATCGCGCTTGATATAGCTAGCACCCGTCTGCCATGGGCCGGCCCACTCGCTGCGTATCCTGTGCGAAGCGACGTCCTTTTGCCGCAAAGTGCGGCGTATAGGAGCTCCCATTGCGGTTACTCCCACTTCCCCCATCAAAAAATGCGCACGCTCTCGCCACACGAGGCACGCAGAAATCAGATCGAATTTGCGCGCTCCCGACGATGCGGTTACCAAAGCGCGCGCTCACGTTCCGGCGAAGAGCCGCAACTCCTGAAACCCCACACGCGGCCGCTCGAACCGCAACAAAACCGCCCGTTCCCACATCAGTGCGTGCACCACCGATGGAGAACGCCACTGCCGCGCCAGTAACGGAAGAAGCCCTGCCCATGGACACGCCGCTGGCGGCGACGCGGCCGGCGAGCCGTCGCTCGAACCCCGTGGTGGAGCGGAAGTTCGTCGAACTTGACGACTGCCTCGCCAAGGCGCTGAACTCCCGGCCGCGGCGCTATGACGTGGACGCCAGACTATTCCCGGAGATCCAGGCCAGGATCGACTTCCTCCGCTCGCTCATCGCCGCCGAGCGGGACAGCCACAGCCACACCGGCGGGCGGCCGGGGCACCTTGTCGAGGCCGAGGAGCGCTTCGGCGTCCTCGAGAGGGCGTTCCAGCAGTGGGCGCAGAGTGTCGTCGCCGCGGCAACCGAGGACGAAGAAGCCGATCAGGCGGCATCCGAGTCCGGGTCGTCCGGCGGCTGCTCATGCAACGACTCCTGCTCCGGCTTCGAGTTCACGGGCCTGGAGGTGGCGTCCGACCCCAAGTGCAACCCCGAGAGCGGCGACGCGGCGGAAGCACAAAAGGAGGCGGCCGCGGCGATAGAGGTGGCGCCTGCGACAGGTACTACCGCTCGGCGGCGCTGGTGGAGGCGGTGCGCCGCTCTGTGCGGCGCTGCTGGCGTGGTGGCGGTGATCGCGCTCGCGGCCGGTTTGGCGTTAGAGTTTGCCGCGGTGGCGGGGCCGTCAGTCAACCTTGTTCCGACGTAGATTACGTGATGGGCCTTTGTTTTTTATCCTTGTTCTTCCGCTGTTGTCAGTGTTGTGAAGTTGAAGTTAAGTATCGATCCCCTTGCTTTATTCAGTACAAGTGTGTATTTGTAAGTTTCTGAATAAATACTCGGTTTCAGTCTCTTGAAACCATCAATTTAACCTCCTTTAATGAACTTTATTGTTTTTGTAAATTTGCCTTTCTGTTATGCATTTCATGCTTCCAGTCTTTTTGTCAAGACTTCATTATATGACTGATTTGTCCTAAGTCGTACCAGCCTCAGATTGTGTAGTGCACTAGTCTCCATGTACGAAATCAGGAGGGGGAGGAACGCAACTTGTGTCTTTCTTTATATACAAAAAGACACAGGTGGCAAAACTTGATGTTTGCTCATGCCAGCGGAAGATGTTTTGCCATGAAACCGAAGATGTTAGCTAAAGTGGGTTGTCATGGCAACTTCAATGCATTTTGCACATGCCAACTGAAGATGCCTTGGCATAGCAGCTTAAGATGTCAGCCATGTCAACTTAAGATGTGTTGCCATGGAAACTGAAAATATTGGCATGCCAAAAATATGTTTTGGCATGGCAACTTAAGATGTCAGCCATGTCAAGATGTGTTGCCATGGAAACTGAAAAATGTTGGCATGCCAAAAATATGTTTTGGCATGGCAACTTATGATGTTAATTAGCCATGTCAAGTCCTTTTTTTCTGTCCATTCAAGGTTTTCTTTTGTGATATTTAGATGGCAACTTTTTGTTTCTGTCAATTTTTTTCTTGCCGACTTGACATCATGTGTGTTGGTAGTTTATTAGCAACAAATTGGGCAACTCTAAGTATATGTGTGAAACAGTTGCAGTGTGCAGACCATACTTCCTTTCATTTCACAAACACGTTATATATCATTATAATTTTAGACAAGTCAATATTATGGCACACTCATGGTAAACTATTTTCGAATGAAATTAGGATTTTTCTGTTAGCAACTTATTTGTAGATATGTTGATAATGCATGCGCACACCATGATTTGTCACATGCAAATCAGGCATGATGATTTTTTTTATTTCACGGTTTAATACAAATAGGCATACCTTTTTTTACTATCACGCACACGCACGCTTGCGCACGCACACACATGGACTTTTCCTTTTTTACTATCTATGAAACTCATGGCTTTGTGAAAATTTTTATTATCTAAACCAGCTAAACCATGGCAACTTTTGTTTACTTTATTTATTAATATATTGTAATTTTATTATTCATGGCAACTTATGCGGGTGCGTGCTATATATAATGGGATTCCTTAATATCTGGTTGACTCATTATCCAGGTCTTGCCAAAAAAATGTATGTTGTTTAGTTTATATCACACAAAAGATGAAAATTATGTTGTTTTGATTATCTCATCACAGTCACACACCTGCAGTTTTTTTATACATGGAAAATTAAGTTTATTTTTATTGACTGGTTGTTGAAGATTTTAGGAAACATAGTAATATGAGCACCCTCATAGACACATACAATATATGGTAACTTTATTTATTTATTGCATAGATTGAATTGAGACAAATTAAGAGATTGTTTTTTTTACCTATGAGTTTTTCTTTCTGGATGAGGTACTCTGCGTGCGAGCTGCGGTTTTGTTGTAGTTCGGTAGAAAAATAATGTCTTTTTTGGCATGTTATTGTGAAAGGAGCAACGAGACCTTGCGGCCTGGCCCATTTGTTTTTGGGGGCTCACGATCGATGTGCTACACTCGAGAGGGGGGTGGGGGGGGGGGGGGTGATGACGCGACGTCACACCTGTACCGTTTCAGTGCGGACGCTCACACCCTGTACCCTTTCAACACGAACGCTCGCACCTTCTACCGTTCAAACGGTCACACGCAGACCTTTGCGCGGATAGGTTACTTCGCATTGTGGCAATTAGGGGGAACAGTCACGTGCTACGCGCATCCTTTTTGTTATTAGACAACTATACGTCACACCGTTCGGTCGAGGGTGAACGGTGACGGTCACGCGGAGACCCTTGCGCCATTATGCGCATACATCACGCCGCGCCGCGGCGATTAGGGGGAACGGTCACGCGTTATGTGCATCCTTTTTATTATTGGACATCCATAATACTATTACCACATTACAAGTTATCCTCACATTCTTCCCACCGAAATCCACCTTAAAGGAGGCACATCGAAGCTGCAAGAACCAAATCCGTCATCCATGACGAAGCCTCTACCCATGGCCAACATCTTCCTCTGTTTCCTTCTGCTATCATCGCTCATCGCTTCGCCTCTGGAGTCCGCAAGGATCGTCCACGAACACCGCGCCCACATCGTTGCAGGTACTTCCTCTCTCCAGATCCAAGTAAACAAAGTAAAGCGCCTATACTTTCTTGTCATCAGAAATCGACTCTGTTGTTTGCATCAGGTGAGGAGATGCCTGATCGCCATCTACCCGACGTGTTTGGGGAAATCAAGAGGGCGCAGCCCCGCCAATTCGCGCCGCCGTCGCCACAAGCGAACGAGCAACGCTACCCCCCGATCTGGCATGGTGGATCCCCCTCTGTCTAACTGTTTGTGACTCTATGCAGACCTGATCGAAAAATAATAACATGAGAATTCTGTGCTTCAGATGATGTGTCCTGTATGATTATCTTCTTTTATCTTCACTCGCTTCCAGATGTATTGAATTGCCATGAATATGCACTTCATGCACATGTGATAGACAAGGACGATCATGGATCTTGACGTTGTGTGTCACATAGAAAAGTACTACCTCCGTTCGAAATTAGTTGTCGTTGAAATGGATGTATCTAGATGTATTTCTATGCTAGATACATCCATTTAAGCGATAAATAATTCCAAAACTCCTACAAAATCGAATCGATATGACACAACTCTGCAACTGATGAACCATATATACATGAACTTGATGCATGTTCTTCCTATGTAAAATTGACAAGAACTGGATCCGTTTCTAGTCCTAGTGCCTGTATTGTGGTACCGTACTTATTATGTGACTAAACCTTTATGTGCTTCATCAAGTGTCCGATGAAGACAGATGACATGAAGACTAACAGCACAAACATTACGGAGAAACCCTGTTGAGGTGATCCTGCTTCCCTAAGCAGTTCCTGAAATAAGGCCAAGACGAAATGATCAGATATCTGACAGTAAATAAAATACATACCTACATAGGCAATAATTTAGAAAGGAAAAAGTTCAAAATAAACCTTAAACTTATAGACGAAAGCTAAATCAAACCCTGAACTTGCAATCTCGGAAATCAGCACACCAAACTTTCTAATCCCGGTCTATTTTAAACCTTGAGCCAGTTTAGATGGTATTCGCTGACGTGGCAAGTCAAATTCTGGGCGTTGACCGGCTGGCAGGACATTAAGATGAATCGGGCTGGCCCATTAGCGTAATCACTCGTGCTGCTATGTTTTTTTCTTTTCCATTTTTTTGTTATTTATTTTCATAATGATAATAAATTTTTAGTACATTTGTAATAACAATGAACTTTTTTCTTATATAACTACACAAAGCCAGTTGTCTTTTATAAGGAGCGGCGAAAAATTACTAGGCGACAAAAGAAAAATACGCTATACAACGTATTCACAGGACTCCACCTCTAGTTCTCGCATTCAGAGAGCAACCCCAGCTAGCCACTGGCCCTGAAGGCTGCACATGACGCTAGGTAGTCACATTTATAAGGACAGACAGGAGCGAACATATATCTAAACATGTTAGAAAATCAAACATTTCATGAATTTTTTTGAACAATTTCGAAATGCTCATTTTTAACGCAAATAATTTATGAAATTCCAAAAACATCTGTAAGGAAAATGTGACACAATTCCGAACATCTTTTGATAAATGTAAATAATTTTTAAAATCACGAACAGTTCAAAAATTTACACAGAACTTGAGAACTCCAAACAATTTCTGTTAAACACCAAACAGTTTTTAGTTTGTGACAAAATTAGAAAACATGGACATTTTTTTTAACTATTCAACAATTTATGAAATGCTTTAACATTTTTTAATTTCTGAACAAATTATAGTAAACATTTTTCTGAAAGTTTGTGCATATTTTGTTTTCCGGATTCAAGAATTGTTCCCTTTTTATTGTTATTTTTATGTTTCGAAGAGTATTCCCTTTGTAAACACTGATTGTGTTTTCAAAAAAATTGTTCCTTTTTTCAAAAGTATTCGGAATTTAAAAAGTATTCGCACCTTAGAATAGCTTGGGGATTTCGGAAAAAAATACGTTTTCAAAATTTGTTTGCTCCCAAAAAATGTTTCTAAATCTCGACGCTGGTGTCTGATTAATTATGTTCGCGCTTCAACTTGTTGCACTAATAGTAATCTACTCTGATGGCTAACAAGTGGATATTGATAGGCCAAGGCACAAGTTCGACTCCGCCCGCTATCTTACTTTTGGTTATTTTTACGTCGCACTTACGGAAAAGTAAAATGAAAAAAAGAAAACAAAATCTCCCTTCATGCCTGATGGGCCGGCCCAATCACGTGTGTAGCCAACAATCCCGGGAGTTGATCTGCCACGTCGACAATCCCTGATTGGAAACGCCTTCAAGATTTAAAATAGACCAGGATCAGTAAGTTCGGTGTGCTGATTTCCGAGATTGCAAGTTCAGGGTTTGATTTAGCTTTCATCTACATGTTTAAGGTTTATTTTGAACTTTTCCCATTTAGAAACCAGAATATTAGATATTTCAATGGACAAAGGTGCCCCACAATATCGTGACCCCACATGTTATTTGGCTTCCCAGAGAACCTCATTAAAATATTAGGGACTGGCTATTGACCAATCAACTGAAAACATAATGAGGGTTAGTCGAATTGTTTTCCGCCTTCCGATGCAAATCCAACGGCTAGGATGTCTTCTTCCATCTCTCAACGTTTCCTGTTCATCTTCTTCCCCGATAGAGCTGCCACCTATGATGGGCCTAACCACTGGCACCCGCCCCCGCGGACGGCGGCGCTCCCGCAACCGCCTTGCCGCTCCACCCTCCCCCCCCCCCCTCCGTGCCGAGTTTTTTCTCCGCGAAGCCCCACGCCACTGCACCACCCTAAACCCTAAGATAGATACTGGGGTAGCCTGCCCAGCGAGCTTCTTCCTCCCCTCCGGCAAGTTGCTTCCCCCCTACACCTGTTTTTCCTTCAACAAAAATCGATTGACCCAAAATTCGAAACTCAGGCGATTGGCATGTAGCTATTGTGAAAATATTACCAGTTTGCTTTCCTTAATCATTATCTCTTTTTTGCGGGAGTTATCACCGAATGTCGGTGCTTACCATATCGATCAAAGGTTTAGTTTTGATAGTCTTACTGGATTGTCACTACTGAAAAAAGTGAAGTGAGTGCTTCATCTTTATTTTATCCCTAAAAAACATATTGGTAGAGTCATTATCTCTCAATAATTGATTATTTGGCACTTAACTTTCAATACCTAACATATGTGGTCACTGAACTCAGTCAGAATGGCATGGAGGTGATTTCATACGGTGCCCAATCAGCACAAAAATATATAAATTATTACTACCTCTATCCTGGTTGTAAGTTGGGCACGCTTTTTAGGTCTTCAAGTTCACTAGCAAAACATGTTATTGGCCGCAAAAAATATATCTTTAGATTCTCCGTTGAATGAACTTTCTGAACATATATGTTTTCTGGGCATGGTACACTTGTTTTCCTAGTCAAGTCGAAGATCCAATGTTATCATCTTGTGGATAGCTGAAAAATTGGATATCATCGAGGCATTGCAAATCATCTTCCAACATTAACATTTATTACCTTCATTTTTCATTTTGGAACCATGATGATATCCGATTGGTTTTGCATGAATACTACTATGGATTTTAGGAGAATTAACATGATTTAAGAAAATAATGTTGGATGTTACACTAAGATTAGTATGTATTTGAAGTACCATAATTGAACACCATCTAAGAAGTAGAAAAAGGAATCTGAACGGGTCTTACCATATTTTGCTGAAGTTTTTTCTGATTTTCTTCTCTTGTATATACTTTTTCTCCAACAAGCGTCGATACTACAGAGGCACCCTAAACAAAAACATGCAATAGAAATAGGTCAACATAATAAAATGGATATATTTTTTAGTTATCCACAGAATGATTCTGAGTACTAACTCAATGAACAGTATTTAATGAATTCGATCTATCCATCTACAAACGAGACACTTCAGAAAAATGTGTTCAGATATTTATTTGTAGAACTGCATGAGTTTTGATATGTGTTCAGATATTTGCCAGTGTGCAGTGTGTTTTGATTGGGGAATGAATTACCTTGGTACATGAAAGTTTAGCTCCGGAATTATCTACGCATCTAGATGCCTGAGAAGCAAATGAACACATGGTCACAAGAAATGCATGATATGTTTTTTGATGCAGCACAAAAGAACAGTAATGTTATCACTTACAGCACCGAACGCTGATGATACTTTCGCCTCATAGCCCATCATCGCCTCTGACCGAGGAGATGCATCCTCCTCCTCTGCCTCCTCGGGTACCGGTGAGGGGGGATTAGCAGCAATGTAAACCACCCGCAGCTTGAACTCCTCGATCAACCTACCCGGCGCCCTGGTGAACTGCACAAACCGCGACAGTCACATTACGCCGGAGAAACGTACCGAATTTACTGGCATCCATCAGTCAGCAGGAGAACCACATCCACATGAACCTACCAGTTCAGGGACGAGATCTCTCATGGTGGCCCCGTCCCGCGCCACGGCGCTCTGCACCAGGAATTTGTCCTTGCAATGGTGATCCAGCTGCATGTCCCTGGGAGCCTGCATCGTAACTAGACCGATCCCGGCGCTTCAGCAACGATGACACAACGGTCGTCAGAGTCAGACAAAGCGATGAATCACCTGTGACGCTGCAGGAGCTCCGGGGCAGCAGAATGCCGCAGGTGTGGCGCACCGAGTACTTCCTCGGGTTCGTCGTCTTCACCTGCGGATTGGAATTTGAAACCATGGCAATCCGTCACCCTCCCACCCAACGGCGCCGCGGACAGAGACAGGGTAGCAGCAGAGCGCGAGGACAAAGAGGAGGGTGTTCAGTCATTCACCTTGAACGCCACGTACTTGTCGGTCTTGTTGATGAGCTGCATGCAGCACGATCGCTGCCTCTTGACCTCGTCTTCTCGATCGGGCGGCAGAGAACAAGCAAGAAGACGAAAATCAGTCCACGCCGCTGAATTAGGCAGGGGTAGGAGTGGTTCTTGAGGGGCACTTACAGGGGATCTTGAGCTCGGAGGGGCAGACCCGAAGCAGAGTGCTGCTCATGGCTCCGATCAGAGAGCTCCGCGAGAACCAGGAGCAGCGAAAAGATTCGATCGTTGCGCCTAGAAGTGCTCCTGCTACTCAAGAACCAGTGAACTGGACGCCGCGAGAGGTGGTTGGGTCGGCGGCGGTTCCTGCCTCCAGAAGCAAAGTGCGGGAATAAATCGCAATGATGGTGATGATCTGGAGCCGCGGGGAGCAGCTCGGGACGCAGAGGAATATGATATCCTCAAGAATAGTGGTGGTTTTGGGCTCGTCTTTAGCCGCTCTTGCGTCCTGGGTGGTGGATTGGGTTGCAGCGCAGACTGCAGAGGCAGAGCCGCCGGCGCCGGGGGATGTGGTCTCGCGACCGCATTGGTAGGATGCGGCGTCCACGTTAGGCTAAGCTCTGCTCTGACTGTGCATCGTCGGGGTTTCCCCCTTTCTAGCTCGACTTTGGGACAATGGGACGTGACATCTTTTTTGTTTGTTTGTTTGATGATTGTGGGATGTGATGCGTTACCATACAACTGAATTGTGTGAACATGACCGAAAGTGGTAACTGATTAGTGGTGGAATGGCATCGCCTGTGTCACTGTAAATTGGCACTCTCAAAAGAGAAGATACTCCATATGTAACTGATTATACTAGGTAACTAGCTAATGGATTGGGTTGTGTGCTGCAAGATGGAGTGGGTGGCTTGCTTCTCATCTTGATTAAAGGCCGCCAGGGGGTGGGTCAGGGCCGGGCCAGGTGCAGTGGTTGCCAAATCAAATTATCGGTGAGATATCAGCTTCAGCACTACGACCAACTCGAATATTTTCAGAGCATAGTTAGACCGCGATTCGACTGGGTTTACCCAAAACTGGACGAGAGTACTGTACCAGGCTGACTGCGATTGAGTTTCACACTCGTGCTTCATGGCACACCCATGACATTTGTTTTAAAATAACACACACAGCCACAACATTCACCGCACGTCTGCTACTTTTCTTCTTTAGCTTTCAGGCTTTGCATAGTCACTGTCCAGTGTCCACCAATCCAAATGTAGTAATATATTATACTTAGTACTCCCTCCGGTCCTTTTTACTCTGCACATTGGATTTGCCGAAAGTTAAACTTTGCTAAGTTTGACCAAATTTATATTAGAAATTATTAGCATCTATAATATCTAATAAATATAATATGAAAATATATTCCAAGATGAATCTAATGATATTGGTGTTGTTATGTGAATGTCTATAATTTTTTATATAAACTTGGTCAAAATTGGATGAGATTGACTTCTGACAAACCTAATATGCAGAGTAAAAAGGACCGGAGGGAGTACTTTTATGACCCAATCCACAACGCTTCATCACCCAGTTTCTGTACGGTGGGCCATCGTTGAAAATATTCGTCATTTGGTTCTGCATAAAAGTTGCAGTTGTGCCAGATACTGCTCACCTTTCGTGTTGTATTAGAACACTAGTCATGTGCCTGAAAGCTTATCTCAAGCATCAGAAGTAAGAGCATATCTAACCGTTCGGTGCCCAGTGACAGAAATAACGCCTTTTGGGGGCGAGCCGACGTTATTTTGGCCGTGGGGCGGTCGGGTTCCCAACCACGGCCCCAGGTTGCCCCCCAGACGCCCTTTTTTGAATTGAACTTCGGCTAAAATTAGACGAAAAGACACGAATTCGGCTAATATTCAACGGCTTTCAATCGTATTTGTACATAATAAACAAGACATAAAAAAAAACTACGCCGCCCGCCGCCGCCCAAGCCTTCTACATGTTGAGGAGCTTGTAGAAGTTGGTGTAGTAGTCGTCGTCGTCGTCGCCCTACACGCCGCCACCGCCGTCTTTGCTGCACCCCTGACCCGCGTCGCCGATACGGGAGGGGGGGGGGGGGGGGTGGACGGCCCGGGCGCCTCGCTGTCGTCGTCGTCGTTGAAGATGACGACGTCGCCCTCGCGCGGGCGCGACGCTGAGCGGCGATCTCCTCGAGGGCGCGGCGCTGGCGCTCCATCACCTGCCGGACGTAGTCTTCCCGCGCCCATTTGAGGACGGTCTCCTCGTCGACGGCCATGGCCTCATGCTCCTTCTTCATGGGAAGGAGCACCGGCTCGGTCTTCGGCTTTACGAGGTGGGAGGAGGAAGGAGAAGGGACACGGCCGCTGGCGCCGCCCGAGCGGCGTCTCCCGCGGCTCTGGCTTGACAGGAAGGAGCGCCGACGACCCGGAGGAACGAGAGCCCGACGAGGACGACAACGCCGTCTCCATTCGCCTCGGCGTCCAGGAACTGCCGCGGCAGCGAGAGAAGGAGGACGCCGCCGGGTACTCCATCCGCGGCGAGTTGCCGGCCTCGATGTGCTCGAGGACGACTTTGAGAGTACGCCCGGGGATGCCCCACCATTGACGCCGCCCCTCGAAGTTGTGGTGCCCGCCGGGTTCGGCGTCGTTCGTGGCAGCCAGCTAGTCGGCGTGGCGGCACTTGAAGTACGTCGTCCACAGGTTGTGGCTGTCGGGGGCGTACCTCGGCTGCTGTCGCGCGTGCTCCGGCAGCGACATTTTGATCCGCGCGATCTCGGAGCGTTGTTCAGCACCAGAGGGCGGCGGTGGCACTGGGACTCCGCCGGCGCTGAGACTCAACGAGCCCGACACCCGCATGTCGGGCAGCGCCGTGTTGTCCGCTGTTGGAAATATGCCCTAGAGGCAATAATAAAATGGTTATTATTATATTTCCTTGTTCATGATAATTGTCTATTGTTCATGCTATAATTGTATTAACCGGAAACCGTAATACATGTGTGA
The DNA here is from genome assembly GCF_018294505.1 of Triticum aestivum. Taxonomy (NCBI): domain Eukaryota; kingdom Viridiplantae; phylum Streptophyta; class Magnoliopsida; order Poales; family Poaceae; genus Triticum; species Triticum aestivum. The sequence goes on from NC_057798.1 coordinate 627,112,370, forward strand.
ATACATAGACCACAACATGTCCCTAGTGAGCCTCTAGTTGACTAGCTCGGTGATCAATAGATGGTTATGGTTTCCTAACCATGGACATTAGATGTCATTGATAACCAGATCACATCATTAGGAGAATGATGTGATGGACAAGACCCAATCCTAAGCATAGCACAAGATCGTGTAGTTTGTTTGGTAAGAGCTTTTCTAATGTCAAGTATCATTTCCTTAGACCATGAGATTGTGCAACTCCCGGATACCATAGGAATGCTTTGGGTATACCAAACGTCACAACGTAACTGGGTGGCTATAAAGGTACACTACAGGTATCTTCGAAAGTGTCTGTTGGGTTGGCACGAATCGAGACTGGGATTTGCCACTCCGTATGACGGAGAGGTATCTATGGGCCTAATTGGTAATGTCATCATAATGAGCTCAATGTGACTAAGGAGTTAGTCACGAGATCATGCATTATGGAACGAGTAGAGAGACTTGCCAGTAATGAGATTGAACAAGGTATTGGGATACCGACAATCGAATCTCAGGCAAGTAACATACCGATTGACAAAGGGAATTGTATACGGGATTGATTGAATCCCCGACATCGTGATTCATCCGATGAGATCATCGTGGAACATGTGGGAACTAACATGGGTATCCAGATCCCGCTGTTGGTTATTGGCCGGAGAGATGTCTCGGTCATGTCTGCATGATTCCCGAACCCGTAGGGTCTACACACTTAAGGTTCGGTGACGCTAGAGTTATTACGGGAACTAGTATGTGGTTACCGAATGTTGTTCGGAGTCCCGGATGAGATCCCGGACATCACGAGGAGTTCCGGAGATAAAGATTTATATATGGGAAGTCATTATTCGGTCGCCGGAAGTGTTCGGGGGTTTATCGGTATTGTACCGGGAACACCGAAAGGGTTCCGGGGGTCCACCAGGAGGGTCCACCTGCCCCGGAGGGCCCTATGGGCTGAATATGGAGGGGAACTAGCCCCTAGGTGGGCTGGGTGCTAAACCCCCATAGGGCCCATGCGCCTAGGGTTTGGGGGAAACCCTAAAGGTGGTGCCCCCTTGGCTTGGGGGGCAAGCCTCCCCCCCTTGGCCGCTGCCCCCCTCTAGATCCATCTGGAGGGGGACGGCCCCCCTTGTCGGTGTCAAAACCGGCGGATCTCGGGTAGGGGGTCCCGAACTGTGCGTCTAAGGCTAATGGTAACAGGAGACGGGGGACACGATGTTTACCCAGGTTCGGGCCCTCACTATGGAGGTAATACCCTACTTCCTGCTTGATTGATCTTGATGATATGAGTATCACAAGAGTTGATCTACCACGAGATCGTAGAGGCTAAAACCTAGAAGCTAGCCTATGATTATGATTGTTCTTGTCCTACGGACTAAACCCTCCGGTTTATATAGATACCGGAGGGGCTAGGGTTACACAGAGTCGGTTACAGAGAAGGAGATCTATATATCCGAATCGCCGAGCTTGCCTTCCACGTAAAGAAGAGTCCCATCCGGACACGGGACGAAGTCTTCGATCTTTCATCTTCATAGTCCAACAGTCCGGCATAAGCATATAGTCTGGCTGTCCGAGGACCCCCTAATCCAGGACTCCCTCAGTAGCCCCTGAACAAGGCTTCAATGACGATGAGTCCGGCGTGCAGATTGTCTTCAGCATTGCAAGGCGGGTTCCATCTCCGAATACTTCATAGAAGATCTTGAATACGAGGATTGTGTCCAGCTCTGCAAAATAATTTCCACTTACCACCGTAGAGAGCACAATATTCCACAAATCTAACCTGCTGACAACTTCTCATCGCGTGACATCACGCCGCAGCCCGGTCATTATACTAACCGTTTTCTCCCAGCCTGCTACTTCACGTATTGAGAGGCGGTTTTATCGGCACGTCTTGTCGAAGCAGAGATCATGTCCCCTCATCACGGGATTCTCATCAATACGGGCGTGGGTAACCCAACCGCGCCATCGATGCGGCGCTTGGGGAATAAGCGAGTTTATCGGGCAAGTGGGGAGGCGCACAGTTTATACCGCATTTATAAAGAGATAAGGATTCCCCTCTTTCACCCACGCCTTCTTCTTCCTCTGCTCATCCATTCTCGCACGCTCGAGCTCTAGCGCCCAAGCCCTCACTTTCTCCGCAAAGTCATTCAAGCATGTTCGGAGCAGGAGGCAAGTGGATGGCCTCTTCCGTCACGGAGGAGGACATAACGAAGCTACGGGAGGCCGGATACCTGGCCGCAAACATCGCGCATAGGCTTCCGGCCGAGGGGCAGATCATCCCCACTCCGAAACCTCGGGAAAGAGTAGTGTTCCTCTCTCATTTCGTCTGCGGACTGGGATTTCCCCTCCACCCCTTCGTTCGCGGGCTTATGTTTTACTACAGGCTCGACTCTCATGACCTACCCCCCAACTTCATCCTCAACATCTCGGTGTTCATCATCGTGTGTGAGGCTTTCCTCCGTATCCCGCCCCACTTCGGCCTATGGCTGAAGACCTTCAATGTGAAGCCAAAGGTGGTGGTCGGCCAGCAAGCGGAGTGCGGGGGCGCCATGGTGGGCAAGATGCCCAACATCGCTTGGCCTGAGGGCTCCTTCTTGGAGACCGTAAAGGGGTGGCAATCAGGGTGGTTCTACATCACCGAGCCGCGCAACTCCAATTGGGCGGCGGCCCCCGAATTTCGATCCGGCACCCCCATGCGGCTCACCTCCTGGAAAGAGAAGGGCTTAGACAGGGGGTCTGCGGCAGAGCTGTCCGCACTTCAAAACTGTGTCCGGAACATGATAAGCAAGAAGATCAAGCTCGTCAACATAGTACAGGTTCTGCTCTTACGCCAGATCCTTCCGTGCCAACGACGGGTTTGCAATCTGTGGAAGTTCGACCCATCCGAACACCAGACACTAGGAGAACTCTTCGGCACGACGCACGAAGACGTCTAGAAATTGTTGTTCAAGACCAACGAGGTACCACCACCCATAATCGAAGATCGCGGACTCAGCGTCAAGCGCCCCGCCAATCCGTAAGTTTATGTGTTTCGTAGGACGCTCTTTTCATCAGCACATCTGGAGGAGGATCCTAAGCCTTTTACGCTGTTTCTACAGGATTGGGTAGCAGTGGCAGAGCGGATCGACTGCCCGGCTTCGTTACCGGAAGATCTGGAATCGGAGCTTCTAACAAGGATGTCGTTTACGACGCCCTATGAGGTGCCGGAGAAGAAGGCCAAGAAGATGGCCGTGGGGACCAGGAAAGGTCTCCGGCGCAAGGTCGTATCGGACTCGTCGTCCGAGGACGCCGAGGCGCACTCCTCCCATGAAGACGGGAAGGAAGAAGAAGAAGTCCCCCTCCCCCCACCGGGAGGGAGAAGAGAAAAGCCGCCCCACAGGGGGAGGCCAGGACGCCTAAGAAGGGAAAGACATCCCTTCCGGACCACTCCACCTCAGCCGCCTACATCAACGAGGAGTGGCTGCCCAGGAACAAGCCCCTGGCGAAGTCGTAAGTATCTGTACTCCATAGTACTTGCAGTGCATTTAGCTTCATTGCTTCTTCTGATGCCGAACACGCATATGCAGTCCGGCCAAGTCACACATCGAGGTATCCTCTTCGGATGGGTCTTTGAGTCAATCAGAGATGAATAGCTATTCACTCCCGATGGCCACCTCCCCTAGGCCCGCGGACGACACCGAGGTGAGGATACCGGAACGGGGGGCGATGGTTCTGGATACGCCCCAAGGAGAAATCCTAGACGCCGGGCACATGGGGGGAAAGACCCCTATGGGTTCTGCTGACGGGGGCCGCAGCAAGTCTGGCCCCTAGCCGGATACTGTGCCGGAACCTCCAATGGTTCCAGATTCAGGTAGGCAGCCCCTCGCTATTGAGGGCAAGCCGCCTGTGCCGACGACCTCTATCCACCCAGAGGCATCGGACAATTTGCAAGAAGTGCTTCGTGGCGCTTCCATTGATGAAGAGCACCGTACTCTTATCAGTACGGTGATTGAGAAGGTTTGGTCCGCCAAAAGCGGATTGACTGAAACATGTGCCAGCCTCCTAACAGGCTTTGAGGTAAGTAACAAAAAGTGTAAGAAAATATCACATTATAGACAGTAGCCCCCGATACTATGTTTGGTGTTCGGAAAGAAAAGCCAAACAGAGGGTCAACTTAGTATCCGCGAGAGTCTAACAGAAAATGTCTATGTGAATAACCAGGCGTCGCTGCTGGCCGTTGCCGCCCGCACTGCGGAGGTTGCTGGACTGAAGCGGGACCTTGGGCGGGCCGAGGAAGAGCTTGGCCTCGCGAAGAGGCAGCTCGAGGATAACAAAGGTAAGTGATACCCCATCCGTGTGTCATATAAAGGAAAAATCGTTGATGCTAATAGAAGCATCATGAATTTTAATAGGGGCCACGACCGAAGTGGCGGCCCTTAAGAAAGCACTGTCCGAGGCCGAAGACAAGGCGGCGAAGGAGCGCACCGAGCGTCAGAAACATGAGGCTCGGGTTAATGAGGTCCAGCAAGAGCTCCAGGACTTCGTCAAAAAATTCGAGTCCTTGGAGCATGATTCCGAGACGCAAGAGTCCGAGCTTGCGAAGGCCCTCCAGAGCGTGCGAGATGCCAAGGCCGAAGCCCAAACGACACTCCAAGAGATTCAGGCGGCCAAGAAGATAGCGGCGGGTACGGCATTCATTATGCAAAGCAAGCATGTAAAGGAGACCTTCCTTTTACTTACCCGAATTTGGAGCTCTTCAGGAGTGTTCGCAGATCTACCACGCAGCATATCGGATGCTGCGGAGTTCTACTGTGCCGAAGAAGGGAGCTCGACGGAGAAGTTGCTCTGGTCTCAATATACTGGGACCAAACATCCTATGCCCTTGAGTGACCAGCTAAAGCAATTGGTCGAACTGCACAAGGCGGCCAAACTGGCCATGAAGGACCACATAGTCCGGTTGTGGCCTGGCAAGCCCCTGCCCAACAGCTACTTCGGGCTTGTAAAGCGGGCGGTAAATGCATGTCCGCGGCTTGAAGTTGTTAAGCAGTCTGTTTGCATTGAGGGTGCCCACCTGGCCTTCGCCCGCGCGAAAGTGCACTGGGCGAAGATGGATGCCGAGAAGCTGGTAACGGAGGGACCGCCGGAGGGCAAGGCGCACCGCTACCCCGAGAAGTACTATGACGGTGTTATGAAGGGCGCCCGCCTTGTGACGGAGGAATGTGCCAAGGATGTAATATTTGAATGAATGTATTCATGTCATCTTGTAATATGAAAACGAGTTCGTGTGCGCTATATAACGCTTGTTGATTTAAAATATTACCTTTTGTGCGACCGTTTATAAAAATTTGAAAGTTGGCAAGTCGTCGGCTTCTGCCCCCATGTAACTAGTACTGGGGTGTTCGGGATAAACCTAAACACTCTTTATCCAAATTTTTGGTCCTTTAAGGAGGTGTTTAGCGCAGCGAACAAGGCAATCGGACTATACAACTTTATCACTCTCACTTAGCCATAGAAGTCTACAATTTTAAATTTTCGCGAAGCCCCTAGTATTCGGAAGGCCGAACTTGGGGCGCTATACAGGCCTAAATCGGACAAGGCCGATTCCTCGCCCGAAGTGGAAAAAATATTTAAGGATTTGAGACCTCTCAAATAGCGACCAGCTCTCGCCACATCATGACGGTCAGTTTTCGGCTTTGTCTACTTAGGTGCTCGTCCGGAAGAACCAGTACACAATCGCAGTAGTTCTCCCTGCACTACCTTAGCCAATATAACGGAACGTAGGCACCAAAACAAGGGAGCCTAAAAGTGCGTTATATCGACTAGAGGGGGGGTGAATAGGCGGTTTTTATGAATTCTTCACTGAGGAATTTGCCGGTGAGGAAATTCCTTAGCGAAGAACTACTAGCAGCGGAATAAGTACTCAGAAGTAAGCATAACAGGATACAGACTTAGTCATCATGATGAAATGAAGACAAGCACGGAGTACAGAAAGCGTAAACACATGATAACACAAGATGAAGACAAACAAACTGAAGAAATTTAACTGAGGAAATTAAGAAAGTCTTCAGTCAAAGTCTTCAAACACAGATATGAACAATCACTCAACACAGTAATGAGGAAATGAAAGAGTTGAGGAAATAGAACCAGTAAGGTTGGTGAAGACAATGATTTGTTAGACCAGTTCCAACTGCTGTCTCAGTTGTACGTCTGGTTGGAGTGGCTGAGTATTTAAACTCGAGAACACGCAGTCCCGGACACCCAGTCGCTGAGCACATAGCTCAGGACACCAAGTCCTCATCGTATTCTCCTTGAACTAAGATCACACAGATCTCGTCCAATCACTCGTGGTAAGTCTTCAGGCGACTTCCAAACCTTCACAGACTCGGTCACTCAGCGATCCACAATTCCTCTTGGATGCTTTAGACCATGACGCCTAACCGTCTGGAAGAAGCACAATCTTCAAAGGTAACAAGCATCGCATCCACACAGGATCAATCTCTTCAGTGATTCTCAATCACTTTGGGTTTTTAGGTGTTTGGGTTTGGGGTTTTTCCTCACTCGATGATTTTCACTCAAAGTCCTCAGAGGATGGGTTGCTCTCAAATGACAAGTGTCAAGTTCTCTCGGAGCAGCCAACCAACTAGTGGTTGTAGGGGGCGGCTATTTATAGCCTAGGGAGCAGCCCAACATGATAAGACATAAATGCCCTTGTCTGATATGACCGTTAGGTGGATAAGATATTTTGGGACAGCTGGCACGTAGCACAGCAACGGTCAGAAATTTGACTATCAAATTCCACAGGGCTATCATGTTCCTCACTGTGTAGGCAATCCACACTGGCGAATTCCTAACTCCTCAGTCAAAACAAATTCCTTAGCGACCAGAAGAACTTCGTCTCTGTCACTGAAGAAATGACTGAACTGTATGAGATTTCCAAAGGCTTCACTCGAAGGGTTTGGTAGGTGTAGGATTTTGAGTTGAGCATCACTTGGAAATTTTTCCTTAGTATTTCCTCGACCCCCTTTAACAGTACGGTGTTTCCTATGACTCAAGAAAGAGAAAAACAAAACTATGAAAATGAAAGTCTTCAAGCTTCATATTCCTCGCAGGAATATCAAGTCTTCACGGTAACACCAATTTCTTCACTTTCAAAGTCTTCATGAAAGTCTTCAGAAATACCAAAATCTTCAGTCGAAGATATTCATTTTTAGGGGTCGACTTTCCCTGTAAATATCAAACTCCTCATAGACTTATAGACCTGTGTACACTCACAAACACATTAGTCCCTTAACCTATAAGTCTTCAATACACCAAAATCAGTAAGGGGCACTAGATGCACTTACAGAGCCGGGCAAACCCAACTATTGACCCAAGACATGATTCGGAGCTGATGCATATAATGCTATAAGTTCGGGGTGCCGCACTGTTGAAAGTGTTCGAACTTTTCTTGCCGTGTTATGGGGTACATTGAAGCCCCTGGCGAACTGAACGTACCAAAGTGTACGGGTGCAATTTATAGTATATAAATAGTCAAGGAAAAAGATAAAGAAAATATAATAACAAACTGACGCTGTATGTTTTTTCCATTGTTATTTAAATAATACTTCAAAGCGTATGTATACAAGTAATGCGATAAGCAAGAATAGGACTATTTGACATGTCCTAACCAAGGGCAGGCTGCGTGTGGGTATGTAAAGCAGGTATAACAATCGTTATCAGAGACCACCTAGGTATTCCCTTGTACGTCAAAGCCTCTTGCCTCCTTGGTTGTTCCTTCCCGTGATGAGTCCGATAATCAGGCTATCTGAAAAGGCTTCCTGAAAGTAGGGTCCTGAAAGAAAGAAAATGATGAAGGTATATGGGTCCTGGGGCGGTTGAGCCGCATTGTGGATAACATCGTAGCCGTGCATCCGCCTATGCCCATGGTATCTTGAGTGCAATTACGCGCGGCGCAAATTTCACCGCTTGACTGGGATTGGGACGGAGGCCGAACTGCTAGTCGAGCTCTGGACATGCTGGACGATCCAGTTGCAGAGTACTCCAGACTCGCTTGATGGTGTCCGGGGGCTTTATCGTCGCGTTGGCGGTCTGCCTAAGAAGGCTGCTTTGTACTTCTGCTGCGAGGGCCGCAGTGTGCTCCTCCGTACGAAGCGAGCGTTCTGTGTTTCCATTGACTGTTATAACCCCGCGAGGTCCTGGCATCTTGAGCTTGAGGTATGCGTAGTGTGGTACCACATTGAATTGAGGAAATGTGGTTCGTCCTAGTAGTGCATGATAGCCACTACGGAAGGGGACGATATTGAAGATTAACTCCTCGCTTCGGAAGTTGTCCGGAGATCCAAAGAGTACTTCCAGTGTCATTGAGCCCATACAACAGGCCTCTACACATGGAATTACACCTTTAAAGGTGGTTTTGGTGGGCTTGATCCTTGAGGGATCGATGCCCATTTTGTGCACTGTATCCTGATAGAGCAGGTTCAGGCTAATGCCACCGTCCATAAGGACTTGTGTGTGGTAGGATTCGTCAATGATGGGGTCGAGGACCAATGCGGCCAAACCGCCATGACGGATACTGGTAGGATGGTCCCTGCGATCAAAAGTGATCGGACAAGATGACCATGGGTTGAACTTTGGGGCGACTGGCTCCATCGCGTAGACGTCCTTTAGTGCATGCTTCCGTTCCCACCTGGGGATGTGGGTGGCGTATATCATGTTTACCGTTTTCACTTGGGGAGGAAATTTCTTATGTCCTCCTATGTTCGGCGGGCGGGGCTCCTCGTCGTCATTGCTATGCAGGCCCTTTTCCTTGTTTTCGGCATTCAACTTGCCGGCCTGTTTGAACACCCAGCATTCTTTGTTGGTGTGGTTGGCTAGTTTGTCCGGGGTACCGTGAATTTGAAATGAGAGATCGAGTATGCGGTCCAGACTGGACGAACCCGTATTGTTTCTTTTAAATGCCTTTTTCCGCTGACAGGACTTGGAGCCACTGAATCCGGCATTGACTGCCGTGTCTTCGGTGTTGTCGCCATTGTTCCAACGCTTATGTCTGTTGCGTCGTGGCTTGCCGTTGCTATCTCGGGCATCTGAAGTGCCATGATTTCTTGGCGTGATGTTACTACGAGCCAGCCAGCTGTCCTCGCCCGCACAAAAGCGGGTCATGAGTGTCGTGAGGGCTGCCATGGACTTCGGCTTCTCTTGGCCGAGGTGTCGGGCGAGCCACTCATCGCGGATGTTATGCTTAAAGGCCGATAGGGCTTCGGCATCTGGACAGTCGATGATTTGGTTCTTTTTAGTTAGGAACCGAGTCCAGAATTTCCTGGCTGACTCTCCGGGCTGTTGGGTTATGTGACTTAAGTCATCAGCGTCCGGTGGTCGCACATAAGTGCCCTGGAAGTTGTCAAGGAATGCGTCCTCCAGGTTCTCCCAGCTGCCAATGGAGTTTGCTGGCAAGCTATTCAGCCAATGCCGAGCCGGTCCTTTTAGCTTAAGTGGGAGGTACTTGATGGCATGTAGATCATCGCCGCGGGCCATGTGAATGTGCAGAAGGAAATCTTCGATCCATACCACGGGGTCTGTTGTACCATCATATGATTCAATGTTTATGGGTTTAAACCCTTCTGGGAATTCATGATCAATTACTTCATTAGTGAAGCATAGGGGGTGTGCGGTGCCTCTATGCCGGCTACATCACGACGCAGTTCGAATGAGTTTGGTCTGTTGTATTCGGCCCGACCGGACTTGTTTTTAGCGTATCCGGCGTGACAGTCATCCTCACGTGTTGTGGCGCGCCCCCGTGATCCGTAGATCGATCTTGACTGTCCTGCTTTGTTTTCCAATACATCTCATAGGTCCTGCGTGTAGCCCTAGGCCTTAGTATTTTTGTTTGATTGGCGGTGGGGTGCGGGCGGTTGTTCGGGCTGATACGCCGCTTGGTCTTGGCCGCCGGTTCGCCTCGTCCTGCGCTGGTAGTGTAGGCTCTAGCACCTCCTCCTCGAATTGAGGTAGCAACCTATGCTTCAGGTAACTTTTGGTTGGGCGCTCGAGTCCGTATTCCTCAGCTGCCAGGACCTCAGTCCATCTATCTATTAGCACATCTTGACCAGCTTGAAGCTGTTGCTGCTTTTTCTTCAGGCTTTTTGCAGTGGCTATAAGCCAGCGCTTGAAGCGCTCCTGCTCGACGGGATCCTCAGGCACGAAAAATTCTTCGTCGCCGAGGCTCACCTCATCTTCGGAGAGAGGCATATAATTGTTGTAACGCCCTGGATACAACTTTCCATATTCATAACTCCGACTCTTGCCTTTTCCGGAGATGCTATATGATATTTCCTTCGTGGTTGGGTTTTTGTCTGTTGTTTTGCATTTTGTTCTTGTTATGCATCTCATCTCATGTCATCATCTGCATTTCATCCGCATGTTTTTCAAAACTTGCATCCGTCCGGGTTTCCCCGGTTCTCTCCGTTGTCCATTCCGAGCCCCGACACTCTCACACGCGCCCGCGGTAGCTCCGAAATATTATTTTATAAGCGGCATAAAAATGTTCTCGGAATGGGTTGAAACTTGTCGAGCGGTCTTATTATAGTGTAGACAGGCCGCCTGCCAAATTTCGTCGCATTCGGAGTTCGTTTGACTGCCCAACCATTAAATATAGCGGTACCGTTGCCGGTACCTTCGTCGGATGTTTCGGTCTTCGAAACTGCCGCCGGGCCTCTCTCTCTCTTCTCTCCACTCAGCCAACCCCTCTCGTCACAGCCCACTACCCCACCTATCTAACCCTCTCCACCCCGGGACCGTTGGATCGAGATCCGATGTCCAAAAACAGAGCAGAAACCCCCTAACCCTAGCCCCTAGCCTATTTAAACACCTCCCCATGCCATTTTTGGCCTTCTCCTCCTTCCTCCTCGTTTTCCGCGCCCCCAACCTGCAGCCACCACCTCCCACCTCCATTTCCGCGCCCCCAGCCTCCTCCCGCCACTTGGCGCTGCCACCACCGTGCCCCGGGCCAACCGGAGCGCGACACGTCGCCTCCCAGCACCCCGCGGCCAACCCCAGCGCGCCATGTGTCCTCCCCTCGCATCTCCACCGCCGCGGGCCCTGTGAAGCCCATCTGGAGCCCGCGCCGGGCCGCGCCAGGCCCGGATCCCGCAGCCGTAGGGCGCTCAAGCCGCCCCGCTCCTCCCGCTCGATCAGGAGATCGAGAGCGCTCGCCCGAGCCGCCATGCTCCTTCCTCGTCCCCGCCTCCGGCCACGCTGCCGACGATCGCCGGCACCTCCAGGTCACGCCGCCGGGCCCCCTCGCGCCCTCTCTTCCTTTCCCCCGTCCTGCCTTCTCCTCTCTCTATCTCCCTCACCCGTTCTCACTCTCTCCATGGACAGCGCCGCCGCAGGAGCTCCCGTCGTCGCCTGGCCTCGCCACCACCGGGAACGGATCCGGCCGGACCCGATCCGCTCTGATCTGGTCGGGGCCCCTCCCGCCTCGCCTTGCATCGCCGGCTCCTCTCTCCGGAGAGCCAGCCACCGCCGCCACCATGTCTCTGCTCGGGACGAGAAGAGCGCAGCCGTCCGCTCGCGTTGACCGCGGCCCAGCGTCGCCAGCAGCCCGATCCAGTCGGCCCGCGTCTCACCTCCCCAGCCAGCCGGCCTGCCAGGCCTCTCCACCGACCGGGCCAAGGCCCATGGTGAGCTGCCTCCCCCAGCGCCTGTTCCCGTTGGCCCGATCACAGTTTCGGCCCATGTAGTTTTTTTCCATGCGCTGTGACTTTTTCCATTTATCCAGAGACTGCCTGTTTTACAAAAAAACCCCTAAGCATCATGCATTTAATATCTCTCAAACTGTGCATAGGATTAAAATAATTTATATATGTAAAATGCTCAGAAAATTGTGTAGATTAATAATATGCCACTTTCATCCATGTTTAAAATGTTTAAAATGCTGTTTGTGTTAATTTGCATAAATGCCATGTTAAAATGCTTTAATTCATAACTAAATAACCATAGCTCCATTTTAAATAAACTTTATATGTAAATGGGGTGGAAAAATGCCTAGTTTAACATGGTGCACTTTGTTTTGCTGTTTAACAACATTAAAATTGTGTTTAGGGCAGAACAGTAGCAAATCCATAATTTGCATATGGGGATTTTCCAGAATTGTTGTTTGTTGTTTCCGGCCTCATTTAAACTTGTCTAGATAGGTAGTTTTTCATATGCTTCACCCCTTGCCATGTTTAATAACATTTAATATTGTTGGGTACAAAATCGAGAGAGAACTAAATAATTGATGTGGTGTTTCGTCAAGATGCAACCCGTTGCATATTGATCTCCACTTAACTTGTAGTATTGTTTGTTGCACTTGCCATGCCATGCCTCATTAAACCGGACATGCATCATACTTGATTGTGCATCATGCCATGATTATGCTTTTGTGTTCACTGTGTTGCTTGCTTCTTTCTGGTGTTGCTTCTTAGTTCCGGTAACGTTGCGTTCGTGAGGATTCGTTCGACTGCTCCCGTTCGTCTTCTTCATGGACTCGTTCTTCTTCCTTGTGGAATTTCAGGCAAGATGACCGCTACCCTGGATCTCACTACTATCATTGCTATGCTAGTTGCTTCGTTCTATCGCTTTGCTGCGTTACCTATCTTTTGCTCATCTAGCCTCCCAAATTGCCATGAACCTCTAACCTTTGACACCTTTCCTATGAAAACCGTTGCTTGGCTATGTTACCGCTTTGCTCAGCCTTCTTATAGCGTTGCTAGTTGCAGGTGAAGTTGAAGATTGCTCCATGGTGGACAGGATTTTGGTTGGGATATCACAATATCTCTTATATTATTAATGCATCTATATACTTGGTAAAGGGTGGAAGGCTCGGCCTTTTGCCTGGTGATTTGTTCCACTCTTGCTGTCCTAGTTTCTGTCATACCAGTGTTATGTTCCCGGATTTTGCGTTCCTTACGCGGTTAGGTGATTTATGGGACCCCCTTGAAAGTTCGCTTTGAATAAAACTCCTCCAGCAAGGCCTAACCTTGGTTTTACCATTTGCCTCACCACCACCTACCCTTTCCCTTGGGTCGGCCAACCCAAGGGTCATCTTTATTTTAGCCCCCCTGGGCCAGTGCTTGTCTAAGTGTTGGTCCAAACTAGAGCACCGTGCGGGGCCATCCCTTGGCAACTTGGGTTACGTCGGTTCCTGTACGCTTCGGTCATCCGGTGTGCCCTGAGAACGAGATATGTGCAGCTCCTATCAGGATTTGTCGGCGCATCGGGCGGCTTTGCTGGTCTTGTTTTACCATTGTCGAAATGTCTTGTAAACCGGGATTCCGAGTCTGATCGGGTCTTCCTGGGAGAAGGTCTATTCCTTCGTTGATTGCGAGAGCTTGTCATGGGCTAAGTTGGGAGACCCCTGCAGGGTATAATCTTTCGAAAGCCGTGCCTGCGGTTATAGGCAGATGGGAAATTGTTAATGTCCGGTTGTAGATAACTTGACACCAGATCCGAATTAAAATGCATCAACCGCGTGTGTAGCCGTGATGGTCTCTTCTCAGCAGAGTCCGGGAAGTGAACACGGTTTCTGGGTTATGTTTGACGTAAGTAGGAGTTCAGGATCACTTCTTGATCATTACTAGTTGACGACCGTTCCATTGCTTCTCTTCTCGCTCTTATTTGCATATGTTAGCCACCATATATGCTTAGCCGCTGCTGCAGCCTCACTACTTTACCCCTTCCTTTCCCTTTAAGCTTTGCTAGTCTTGATACCCATGGTAATGGGATTGCTGAGTCCTCGTGGCTCACAGATTACTACAACAACAGTTGCAGGTACAGGTTGTGCGATGATCATGACGCGAGAGCGATGCTTGCTTGCATTGAGTTCTTCTTCCGCTTCTTCTTCGATCAGGGGATAGGTTCCAGGTCGGCAGCCTGGGCTAGCAGGGTGGATGTCATTTGAGTTTCTGTTTGTGTTCATCCGTAGTCGGATGTTGCTCTTATGTATTGTGATGTTGTATTCGTGTGGCATTGTATGCCTCTTGTATGTATCCCCATCTATTATGTAATGTTGATGTAATGATATCCACCTTGCAAAAGCATTTCAATATGCGGGTCTATCCTTGGTGGGACCTTCGAGTTCCTTTTGGATAGGGTCGCATAATGGGCATGACAAGTTGGTATCAGAGCCTCGACCGACCATAGGAGCCCCCTTGATTGTTGGCCGTTGTTGAGTCTAGAAGAAAACTATTTTGAGTCTTAGGATTATATATATCGGAGAGTAGGAATTCTTTTTACTCCTCAGCCCCTTCGTCGCTCTGGTGAGGTCTCTTGACGTAGATGTTTTGTCTTTCCTCTCCTCAACTTTCACTAATATTTTTTAGGATCACGCGGGTATCTTGGAATCGTTCCGATGGTTTTGTGACGAGAACATTGTTCTTGGTGCCTCCTGTCTATTATGTGGCTTTGACCCGGGGAGTTGAGCTCTGAGGTGTTGTCGTCACAATTTTATCGTTGCAGTTCTGGAATACCTGAGTTTTGCCGAAATCGAAAATCTCTTTTATGCAGTTGTTGGTGAGATAACCTCGACGTCACGAGTACTGGGGAGTTCGGGAGTATTGCCATAACTCGTATAACGGATGCTTTTCGAAGGTTGAGGTACACGATTTCCGGAGTTTTCTTGGTTATGTGTTGACGGATGGATACAGTTGGATGTAGGGATTGTTAGTTTGGGTGAGATATATTGCTTCCCCTGTATCCCCAACACCAGATCGCATAACCAGAAAGTTTCGGGAGTTTATAGGTGGGAATTCAAGTAGCTCCTAGAATATCTTTCCGACAGATGCATGATATGGTATTGGGTAAATCTCTATCGTATGTATTTGTTCCGGCTTATTTCTGCAAGCCAATCCTTTGTTTTGTTTTGAGTTGTGGTATTTGAGTTGCTTCAATGTCAAGTGTTGATTCCATACCTTTCCTAAGCGATGTTCTCATATTTCTATGAGAGTGGTAATCCTTCTTGATCATCGAGATTGTCATCCCAATTCTTTCCAACCGGCGTGCTTCTCTTCAAGGGATTCGATCATTTCAACATCCGCAAGATCAACTCTAAGTTTTCTCACCGGTGTTTGTTCCATCTGCCCCAAGTTGCCTTTGTTTTCCCACCCTCCCACCCTTTTTCTTCAAGGACTCAGATTTCCTAATCATTTATCCTTTTATTTGTGGGAAGTCTCTTCTTTCTTTGCTTTCAATGTTCTTATCCAGTGGATTTCCCATGAAGATGCTCAACAGCTTCAAGTTCATCATCCTTCGTTCTTTTTCTTCTCCGGTGGATCCAATTCAAGCTTTTGGTGTTGATCATATCCCTTTCCTCATTTCAAATGCTATGCCATGCCGGTGCACCTCTCAATCAATCACCTCTGGCTATTCATGTGTTCTAGAGTGTTGAAGATATCTCAGAAGATTCGTGCTTCCATTCTCTATCTGTTCAAGATATTTCGAGGTTGTTATCTCATTCAAGTCATTTAATTCAACCGGTGCAATTCCACTTTCAAGTAATTTTTCGAAGGTGTATCTTTTAGTGGGCCCTAACCCACAGGCCTTTTCCCAGGA
Organism: Triticum aestivum; assembly: GCF_018294505.1. Classification (NCBI taxonomy): domain Eukaryota; kingdom Viridiplantae; phylum Streptophyta; class Magnoliopsida; order Poales; family Poaceae; genus Triticum; species Triticum aestivum. The sequence goes on from NC_057798.1 coordinate 627,127,946, forward strand.
TCTTACCTAACTCTTCGAATTATCAGGAGCGATTCCCAAATTCTTTTGAAGTTTGACGTAAGAATGATTTATCATAAGTCATATGTCCTTCTCCAAGATCTTTCAAAGTCTTTCATCGTTGGTTCAACCTTTCTAATTTTCATCCCGGAGTATCTCAACAATTCTTGGTGGTGTTCTTCGTCGTCATTCTCGGATCTTGAAGACCGAAGAAGGATTTCCCTTAAATCTTGCTCCATTCTCTTCAAGATTCATAGCTCTCTTAAATTCTTTTCACCCATCCGGAGCAATTCAAGAGTCTTTTCAGATTGATTCTCCGTAGACCATCATCTTAGAATTATTCATTCTCAGCTTTCAACTCTCGTTCTGGAATTCTTCCGATGCATCGCTCAAATATCCTCTAATCAGTTCATGGCCTCTTTGTTCTCATGTATCTAAATTCCCTCAAGTATCTTCATTCGTTCTCTAATTCTTACCGGTGATTCACCCCTTTATTTCTTTCATTTTCAATTCTTACGGTGGTTCCTTCAAGATTTCTCTTCCTTCGATATCATTTTAATCCATTCGTTCCTTCAATTCCACCGGTGGTTCGTTGAAGACCTTCACAAGTTTACGCTATATCCCTCTTAATCCTTTCTACGAGAATAAGTAGTATGCCAAATCCGTTGTTTGTCATCAATTTAAATTGGTGAAGGATAGGCATAACATAATTCTTATTATTGTTTCATCCAAGCAATCTAGTTTCTTCTTTCCGGAGTTGTTCATCATGTCACATTTCCCGGTTCGAGGTGTTTCATCTTTTAATTTCGGGAGTTCCAAGTTTTCTCGGTTATATCGTCGCAAAGCTCCATCAAAATCATCACAAGGCTCACCTTGTTCTTTCAACTTCTCTTTCTTTCTATCATTCTTTAATTACCGAAGTTCTTCATGGAGGCTCTACATGGTGGTTCGTTAAGTATTCTATTCATTCTTCAATTGTTGTTCAAGATTTCTCTCGAAGTTATGACCCGCCAAGCTATACTCAAAAGTAAACATGGTGCTCAACACATGTTTTGTTTTGCGGCGTTCAAGCATTCTTCATCTTGCATTCCGAAGTACAATCCTTTCTACCTTATCTTTTGAGATGGTGTTATGTCATTCTTGACAATTTGAGTTCGTGTTTCATGATTCACATGTTGTCAAGAATGAGATATTTTAAAAACCATCATTTTTCTCTTCGATCATGAGGTATTTTAAATCCATCAATCTCTTTGTTGGAGTTATCTTGGGTTATATTTCACCGAAAGCCTTCCATTGGGAATGTTGCTATTGTGGTGCTTATCAATGATCCAAGTTTTTCTCCTGTCCTCTCGGCGAAAGGAGTTGTCATCTCCATGTTGACCTCAATCCAATCTATTGTTTCCGTTAGTGGCAGAATTTCACCTCATAATTTTGAGACGTTTCTATAAGCCCACTACAATTTTATTCTTTTCGTTTCGTTGTTGGTTTTCCAACAACTCCGTTCGATTCTTCTTTGCAAGGATGCTTTCCAAGTTCACTTGTGGCAAAAGTTGTCATTTTCTTCTCTGTCCCTTTATCCCAACGGTCTATCTTCTATTATTTTTTCCGGAAGCATTGTGATGTTGCTCTCTTCACCCATCATCTTGTTTTGTGAAGATCATGTCATTTCCATTCTTATCCATTTAACCGGAGTGTTGTGTTCTCATTCAAGTTCTTTCATCTTGTCAAGTTTTGCCTCTCTTTCCAACCTGAGTGCTGTCTGAAATCCTTCTTACCCATTATGCCATTCTTTCAATAGTTCCGGAGGCAGTGTGTTGTTGATTTCATCAAGTATCCTCTCATCTTGTCAAGTTCATGTTCTATTCCTTCCAGGTTCAACCGGAGTGCTGCCCGAATTCTTCCTCTCTCATCTTGTTTTAACTGGAGTGGTTTCGAATTCTATCTTGTCCATTAAACTCTTGATTCATGTCTTTGCAACCTTCAAGTTCTCATAATGTTCCTTGTTCCTCTTTTCTAACGGATTGTTGCAATCTCATTCATCTCTGTTGTGTTCTTCTTTCAATTTGTTCAACCTCTCAAGGTTCATGGTTTCACTCGTTTGTCGAAGAAGCAACTTAGTTTACCTCTTCTCTTCCTCTTTCGTTTCTCTCCGGTGCCATCCTAGATCTCGGCACGAGATCCTCTCGTAGTGGTGGAGTGTTGTAACGCCCCGGATACAACTTTCCATATTCATAACTCTGACTCTTGCCTTTTCCAGAGATGCTATATGATATTTCCTTCGTGGTTGGGTTTTTGTCTGTTGTTTTGCATTTTGTTCTTGTTATGCATCTCATCTCATGTCATCATCTGCATTTCATCTGCATGTTTTTCAAAACTTGCATCTGTCCGGGTTTCCCCGGTTCTCTCCGTTGTCCATTCCGAGCCCCGACACTCTCACACGCGCCCGCGGCACCTCCGAAATATTATTTTATAAGCGGCATAAAAATGTTCTCGGAATGGGTTGAAACTTGTCGAGCGGTCTTATTATAGTGTAGACAGGCCGCCTGCCAAATTTCGTCGCATTCGGAGTTCGTTTGACTACCCAACCGTTAAATATAGCGGTACCGTTGCCGGTACCTTCGTCGGATGTTTCGGTCTTCAAAACTACCGCCGGGCCTCTCTCTCTCTTCTCTCCACTCAGCCAACCCCTCTCATCACAGCCCACTAGCCCACCTATCTAACCCTCTCCGCTCCGGGACCGTTGGATCGAGATCCGATGTCCGAAAATGGAGCAGAAACCCCCTAACCCTAGCCCCTAGCCTATTTAAACACCTCCCCATGCCATTTTTGGCCTTCTCCTCCCTCCTCCTCGTTTTCCGCGCCCCCAACCTGCAGCCACCACCTCCCACCTCCATTTCCGCGCCCCCCATCCTCCTCCCGCCACTTGGCGCCGCCACCACCATGCCCCGGGCCAACCAGAGCGTGACACGTCGCCTCCCAGCACCCCGCGGCCAACCCCAGCGCGCCATGTGTCCTCCCCTCGCCTCTCCACCGCCGCGGGCCTTGTGAAGCCCATCTGGAGCCCGCGCCGGGCCGCGCCAGGCCCGGATCCCGCAGCCGCAGGGCGCTCGAGCCGCCCCGCTCCTCCCGCTCGATCAGGGGATCGAGAGCGCTCGCCCGAGCCGCCATGCTCCTTCCTCGTCCCCGCCTCCGGCCACGCCACCGACGATCACCGGCACCTCCAGGTCACGCCGCCGGGCCCCCTCGCGCCCTCTCTTCCTTTCCCCCGTCCTGCCTTCTCCTCTCTCTCTCTCAACCGTTCTCTCTCTCTCCATGGACAGCGCCACCGCAGGAGCTCCCGTCGTCGCCCGGCCTCGCCACCACCGGGAACGGATCCGGCCGGACCCGATCCGCTCGGATCTGGTCGGGGCCCCTCCCGCCTCGCCTTGCATCGCCGGCTCCTCTCTCCGGAGAGCCAGCCACCGCCGCCGCCATGTCTCTGCTCGGGACGAGCAGAGCGCAGCCGCCCGCTCGCGTTGACCGCGGCCCAGCGTCGCCAGCAGCCCGATCCAGTCGGCCCGCGTCTGACCTCCCCAGCCAGCCGGCCTGCCAGGCCTCTCCACCGACCGGGCCAAGGCCCATGGTGAGCTGCCTCCCCCAGCGCCTGTTCCCGTTGGCCCGATCACAGTTTCGGCCCATGTAGTTTTTTTCCATGCGCTGTGATTTTTTCCATTTATCCAGAGACTGCCTGTTTTACAGAAAACCCCCTAAGCATCATGCATTTAATATCTCTCAAACTGTGCATCGGATTAAAATAATTTATATATGTAAAATTCTCAGAAAATTGTGTAGATTAATAATATGCCACTTTCATCCAAGTTTAAAATGTTTAAAATGCTGTTTGTGTTAATTTGCATAAATGCCATGTTAAAATGCTTTAATTCATAACTAAATAACCATAGCTCCATTTTAAATAAACTTTATATGTAAATGGGGTGGAAAAATGCCTAGTTTAACATGGTGCACTTTTTTTTGCTGTTTAACAACATTAAAATTGTGTTTAGCGCAGAACAGTACCAAATCCATAATTTGCATATGGGGATTTTCTGGAATTGTTGTTTGCTGTTTCCGGCCTCATTTAAACTTGTCTAGATAGGTAGTTTTTCATATGCTTCACCCCTTGCCATGTTTAATAACATTTAATATTGTTGGGTACAAAACCGAGAGAGAACTAAATAATTGATGTGGTGTTTCTCAATATGCAACTCATTGCATATTGATCTCCACTTAACTTGTAGTATTATTCGTTGCACTTGCCATGCCATGCCTCATTAAACCAGACATGCATCATACTTGATTGTGTATCATGCCATGATTATGCTTGTGTGTTCACTATGTTGCTTGCTTCTTTCCGGTGTTGCTTCTTAGTTCCGGTAACGTTGCGTTCGTGAGGATTCGTTTGACTGCTCCCGTTCGTCTTCTTCATGGACTCGTTCTTCTTCCTTGCGGAATTTCAGGCAAGATGACCGCTACCCTGGATCTCACTACTATCATTGCTATGCTAGTTGCTTCGTTCTATTGCTTTGCTGCGTTACCTATCTTTTGCTCATCTAGCCTCCCAAATTGCCATGAACCTCTAACCTTTGACACCTTTCCTATGCAAACCGTTGCTTGGCTATGTTACCGCTTTTCTCAGCCTTCTTATAGCGTTGCTAGTTGCAGGTGAAGTTGAAGATTGCTCCATGGTGGACAAGATTTTGGTTGGGATATCACAATATCTCTTATATTATTAATGCATCTATATACTTGGTAAAGGGTGGAAGGCTTGGCCTTTTGCCTGGTGTTTTGTTCCACTCTTGCCGCCCTAGTTTCCGTCATACCGGTGTTATGTTCCCGGATTTTGCGTTCCTTACGTGGTAGGGCAATTTATGGGACCCCCTTGATAGTTCGCTTTGAATAAAACTCCTCCAGCAAGGCCCAACCTTGGTTTTACCATTTGCCTCACCACCACCTACCCTTTCCCTTGGGTCGGCCAACCCAAGGGTCATCTTTATTTTAGCCCCCCCCGGGCCAGTGCTTGTCTAAGTGTTGGTCCAAACTAGAGCACCGTGCGGGGCCATCCCTTGGCAACTTGGGTTACGTCGGTTCCTGTATGCTTCGCTCATCCGGTGTGCCCAGAGAACGAGATATGTGCAGCTCCTATCGGTATTTGTCGGCGCATCGGGCGGCTTTGCTGGTCTTGTTTTACCATTGTCGAAATGTCTTGTAAACCGGGATTCCGAGTCTGATCGGGTCTTCCTAGGAGAAGGTTTATTCCTTCGTTGATCGCGAGAGCTTGTCATGGGCTAAGTTGGGACACCCCTGCAGGGTATAATCTTTCGAAAGCTGTGCCTGCGGTTATAGGCAGATGGGAATTTGTTAATGTCCGGTTGTAGATAACTGGACACCAGATCCGAATTAAAATGCATCAACCGCGTGTGTAGCCGTGATGGTCTCTTCTCGGCCGAGTCCGGGAAGTGAACACGGTTTCTGGGTTATGTTTGACGTAAGTAGGAGTTCATGATCACTTCTTGATCATTACTAGTTGACGACCGTTCCTTTGCTTCTCTTCTCGTTCTTATTTGCGTATGTTAGCCACCATATATGCTTAGTCGTTGCTGCAGCCTGACCACTTTACCCCTTCCTTTCCCTTTAAGCTTTGCTAGTCTTGATACCCATGGTAATGGGATTGCTGAGTCCTCGTGGCTCACAGATTACTACAACAACAGTTGCAGGTACAGGTTGTGCGATGATCATGACGTGAGAGCGATGCTTGCTTGCATTGAGTTCTTCTTCTGCTTCTTCTTCGATCAGGGGATAGGTTCCAGGTCGGAAGCCCGGGCTAGCAGGGTGGATGTCGTTTGAGTTTCTGTTTGTGTTCATCCGTAGTCGGATGTTGCTCTTATGTATTGTGATGTTGTATTCGTGTGGCATTGTATGCCTCTTGTATGTATCCCCATCTATTATGTAATGTTGATGTAATGATATCCACCTTGCAAAAGTGTTTCAATATGCGGGTCTATCCTTGGTGGGACCTTCGAGTTCCTTTTGGATAGGGTCGCATATTGGGCGTGACAATTGTCGTCCTCCAAGTCTCCATCTATAGCCTGTTCATCCGGGCTAGCTTGCCCATCCTCCCCTCCGGCTTGCTTAGTGCTTGGCTGGGCAGGGTTGTTTTCTTCTTCGGCATCATCGTCTCTTGTGCCCGTATCGCTATTTCTTCTATGGTGGGGGTTAGAGCGGCGCTGATGACGCCGGTGCTTAGATTGCTTCTGGAGGGGATTATCCTCCGTTGCCTTATCACCATTGCTTTCTTTAGGTGCATCCACCATATATATATCATATGATGTGGTGGTCGTCCATTGCCCTGTGGGTAATGGTTCCTGTTCTTCTCTGACATCATCGTCCATACCGTCGATGTCTTCGGAGTCAAAGTCGAGCATGTCGGTTAAGTCGTCGGCAGCGGCTACTAAATGGGTGGTGGGTGGGGAACGAATTCCTTCGTCGTCCGCTTCCCACTCAAGCCGGACATAGTTTGGCCAAGAGTCTCCTAATAGAGAGAGAGACCTCAATGAATTTAGCACATCGCCCAGGGGTGAGTGCTGAAAGATATCCGCGGCGGTAAACTCCACGATCAGTGCCCAATCAGATTTGATAGGCACGGACACGCGCGGTTCGGAACCTATGATCGGAGACGAGTCCGAAGGTCCGATAACATAGATCTCTTTGGAGGTGAAGTCTGTGTTCGGCTCCAGCACCGGTGAATGTGCGGCCCCCACGACGGGGTCCATCCACCCGTCCTCGGATGGCGTGAACTGCTCCAGCTTGAAGGCTGGGGCAGCCATAGGTGCGATATCGCAAACACCGTCCGATGGTAGATCTAAGTCATGCCCGTGTGACTATTCGGCGCTGCTGACACAGGCTCGAATCTGTTGAAGATCAAGTCTCTGCGGATGTAGGCTGTGTAGTTCAAGTTTCCAAACCTGACCTAATGGCCAGGGGCGCAGCTGTCGATCTGCTCCTGATGGCCAAGCGAGTTGGCCTGCAGTACGAAGCCGCCGAATACGAAGATCTGTCCGGGGAGGAAAACCTCACCCTGGACCGCATCGTTGCTGATGATTGAAGGATCCATCAATCCTTATCGTGACGACACAGTGGAACTCTCAATGAAAGCACCAATGTCGGTTTCAAAGCCGGTGGATCTTGGGTAGGGGGTCCCAAACTGTGCGTCTAAGGCTAATGATAACAGGAGGCGGGAGACACGATGTTTACCCTGGTTCGGGCCCTCTCGATGGAGGTAATACGCTACTTCCTGCTTGATTGATCTTGATGAGATGAGTATTACAAGAGTTGATCTACCACGAGATCGTAAAGGCTAAACCCCAGAAGCTAGCCTATGATTATGATTGTTCTTGTCCTACAGACTAAACCCTCCGGTGTATATAGACACCAGAGGGGGCTAGGGTTACACAGAGTCGGTTATAGAGAAGGAGATCTATACATCTGAATCCCCAAGCTTGCCTTCCATGCAAAGGAGAGTCCCATCCGGACACGGGACGACGTCTTTGATCTTGCATCTTCATAGTCCAACAGTCCGGCATAAGCATATAGTCCGGCTGTCCGAGGACCCCCTAATCCAGGACTCCCTCACCCCTCTCCCTTGCCCCTATAAATAGAGGGGAGGAGGGAGGGCTGCCGCACCCTTCCCCTGGCGTAGCCCTTCCCAACTCCAACACCTCCTCCTCCTCCGTAGTGCTTGGCGAAGCCCTGCCGGAGAATTGCAAGCTCCACCACCACACAGTCGTGCTGCCGGAGCTCTCCCTCAACTTCTCCTCTCCCCTTGCTGGATCAAGAAGGAGGAGACGTCCCCGGGTTGTATGTGTGTTGAACGTGGAGGCGCCGTCCGTTCGGTGTTAGATCGGATCTTCCGCGATTTGAATCGCCGCGAGTACGACTCCATCATCCGCGTTCTAGTAACGCTTCCACTTACCGATCTTCAAAGTTATGAAGATGCACATCCTCTCTCTCTCTTGTTGCTAGAATCTCCTAGATTGATCTTGGTGACACGTAGGAAAATTTTGAATTATTGCTACGTTCCCCAATAGTGGCATCATGAGCTAGGTCTATGCGTAGATTCTATGCACGAGTAGAACACAAGTAGTTTGGGCGTTGGTTTGTTAAATTTGCTTACCGTTACTAGTCCTATCTTGTTTCGGCGGTATTGTGGGATGAAGCGGCCCGGACCAACCTTACACGTACGCTTACGTGAGACAGGTTCCACCGACTAACATGCACTTCTTGCATAAGGTGGCTAGCGGGTGTCTGTCTCTCCCACTTTATTGGATCGGATTCGATGAAAAGGGTCCTTATGAAGGGTAAATAGCAATTGGTATATCACCGTTGTGGCTTTTGCGTAGGTAAGAAACGTTCTTGCTATAAACCCATAGCAGCCATGTAAAACATGCAACAACAATTAGAGGATGTCTAACTTGTTTTTGCAGGGTATGCTATGTGATGTGATATGGCCAAAAGAATGTGATGAATGACATATGTGATGTATGAGATTGATCATGTTCTTGTAATAGGAATCACGACTTGCATGTCGATGAGTATGGAAACCGGAAGGAGCCATAGGAGTTGTCTTAATTTATTGTATGACCTGCGTGTCATTGAAAAACGCCATGTAATTACTTTACTTTATTGCTAACCGTTAGCCATAGTAGTAGAAGTAATAGTTGGCGAGATAACTTCATGAAGACACGATGATGGAGATCACGGTGTCATGCCGGTGAAGAAGGTGATCATGCCGCGCTTAAAAGATGGAGATCAAAGGCGCAAGATGATATTGGCCATATCATGTCACTTTATGTTTTGCATGTGATGTTTGTCATGTTTACATCTTATTTGCTTAGAACGATGGTAGCATAAATAAGATGACCCCTCACTAAAATTTCAAGAAAGTGTTCCTCCTAACTGTGCACCGTTGCGAAAGTTCATTGTTTTGAAGCACCACGTGATGATCAGGTGTGATAGATTCTAACGTTCGCATACAACGGGTGTAAGCCAGATTTACACATGCAAAACACTTAGGTTGACTTGACGAGCCTAGCATGTACAGACATGGCCTCGGAGCACAAGAGACCGAAAGGTCGAACATGAGTCGTGTAGTAGATACAATCAACATGAAGATGTTCACCGATGATGACTAGTCCGTCTCATGTGATGATCGGACACAGCCTAGTTGACTCGAATCATGTATCACTTAGATGACTAGAGGGATGTCTATCTGAGTGGGAGTTCATTAAATAATTTGATTAGATGAACTTAATTATCATGACCATAGTCTAAAATATCTTTGCAATATGTCTTGTAGATCAATTGGCCCACGCTAATGTTGCTCTCAACTTCAACACGTTCCTAGAGAAAACCAAGCTGAAAGACGATGGTAGCAACTATACAGACTAGGTCCGAAACTTGAGGATCATCCTCATAACTGCCAAGAAAGCATATGTCCTAGAAGCACCGCTAGGTGAAGCACCTCTTTTCCCAACAGCTCAAGACATTATGAACGCCTGGCAGTCGCATAGTGATGATTACTCCCTAGTTTAGTGCGGCATGCTTTACAGCTTAGAACCGGGGCTCCAAAAGTGTTTTGAGCAGCACAGAGCATATGAGATGTTCCAAGAGCTGAAAATGGTTTTCCAAGCTCATGCCCGGGTCAAGAGATATGAAGTCTTTAACAAGTTCCATAGTTGTAAGATGGAGGAAAACAGTTCTGTCAGTGAGCATATACTCACTATGTCTGGGTTACACAACTGTTTGTCTCAGTTGGGAGTTAATCTCCCAGATGAATCGGTCATTGACAAGATCCTCTAGTCGCTCCCACCTAGCTACAATAACTTTGTGATGAACTACAATATGCAAGGGATGGAGAAGTCCACTCCTGAGTTATATTCAATGCTGAAATCAGCGGAGGTGGAAATCAAAAAGGAACATCAAGTGTTGATGGTGAATAAAACCACTAGTTTCAAGAAAGGCAAGGGTAAAAAGAACTTCAAGAAGGATAGCAAGGGAGTTGCCGCGCCCGATAAATCAGTTGCCGAGAAGAAGTCAAACAATGGACCCAAGCCCGAGACTCAGTGCTTTTATTGCAAGGGAAATGGTCACTGGAAGCGGAACTGCCCCAAGTACTTAGCGAATAAGAAGGCCGACAACACCAAAGGTATATGTGATATACATGTTATTGATGTGTACCTTACTAGTACTCATAGTAGCTCCTGGGTATTTGATACCAGTGTAGTTGCTCATATTTGTAACTCAAAACATGAGCTGCGGAATGAGCGGAGACTGGCGAAGGACGAGGTGACGATGCGCGTCGGGAATGGCTCCAAGGTCGATGTGATCGCCGTCGGCACACTACCTTTACATTTACCTACGGGATTAGTTTTAAACCTCAATAATTGTTATTTAGTGCCAGCTTTGAGCATGAACATTGTATCTGGATCTCGTTTAATGCGAGATGGCTACTCATTTAAATCCGAGAATAAGGGTTGTTCTATTTATATGCGAGATATGTTTTATGGTCATGCCCCGCTGCTCAATGGTTTATTCTTATTGAATCTCGAACGTGATGTTACACAAAAGATGTAAGGTTAATAATGATAGTCCCACATACTTGTGGCACTTCCGCCTTGGTCACATTGGTGTCAAACGCATGAAGAAACTCCATGCAGATGGACTTTTGGAGTCTCTTGACTATGAATCATTTGACACGTGCGTACCATGCCTCATGGGCAAAATGACCAAGACTCCGTTCTCCGGAACAATGGAGCGAGCAACCAACTTGTTGGAAATCATACATACTGATGTGTGCGGTCCAATGAGCATTGAGGCTCGCGGTGGTTATCGTTATGTTCTCACCCTCACTGATGACTTAAGTAGATATGGGTATGTCTACTTAATGAAACACAAGTCTGAGACCTTTGAAAAGTTCAAGGAATTTCAGAGTGAGGTGGAAAATCAGCGTGACAGGAAAATAAAGTTCTTACGATCAGATCATGGAGGAGAATATTAGAGTCACGAGTTTGGTACGCACTTAAGGAAATGTGGAATTTGTTTCACAACTCATGCCGCCTGGAACACCTCAGCGTAATGGTGTGTCCGAACGTCGTAAACACACTCTATTGGATATGGTGCGATCTATGATGTCTCTTACCAATTTACCGCTTTTATGTTGGGGTTATGCTTTAGAGACAAAAACATTCACTTTAAATAGGGGACCATCTAAATCCGTTGAGACCACACCGTATGAATTATGGTTTGGGAAGAAACCTAAGCTGTCGTTTCTAAAAGTTTGGGGATGCGATGCTTATGTAAAGAAACTTCAACCTGAAAAGCTCGAACCCAAGTCGAAAAAACGCGTCTTTATAGGATACCCTAAGGAAACCATAGGGTATACCTTCTACCTCAGATCCGAAGGCAAGATCTTTGTTGCCAAGAATGGATCCTTTCTAGAGAAAGAGTTTCTCTCGAAAGAAGTACGTGGGAGGAAAGTAGAACTTGATGAAGTACTACCTCTTGAACCGGAAAGTAGCGCAGCTCAGGAAGATGTTTCTGTGGTGCCTCCACCGACTAGAGAGGAAGTTAATGATGATGATCAAAGAACTTCGGATCAAGTTGCTACTGAACTTCATAGGTCCGCAAGGACACGTTCCACACCAGAATGGTATGGCAACCCTGTCTTGGAAATCATGTTGTTAGACAATGGTGAACCTTCGAACTATGAAGAAGCGATGGCGGGCCTAGATTTCAATAAATGTCTTGAAGCCATGAAATCCGAGAGAGGATCCATGTATGAAAACAAAGTATGGACTTTGACAGACTTGCCCGATGATCGGCGAGCCTAGAAAATAAATGGATCTTTAAGAAGAAGACTGACGCGGATGGTAATGTGACCATCTATAAAGCTCGGCTTGTCGCTGAAGGTTATCGGCAAGTTCAAGGGTTTGAGTTCGATGAGACCTTCTCACCTGTAGTGAAGCTAAAGTCCGTTCAAATCATGTTAGCAACTGCCGCATTCTATGATTATGAAATATGGCAAATGGACATCAAAATGACATTCCTTAACGGTTTTCTTAAGGAAGAATTGTATATGATGCAGCTGGAAGGTTTTGTCGATCCTAAGAATGCTAACAAGGTGTGCAAGCTCCAGCTCTCCATCTATGGGCTGGTGCAAGCATCTCGGAGTTGGAACATTCACTTTGATGAAATGATCAAAGCGTTTGGGTTTATGCAGACTTATGGAGAAGCCTGCGTTTACAAGAAAGTGAGTGGGAGATCTGTAGCATTTCTCATATTATATGTGGATGACATACTATTGATGGGAAAAGATATAGAACTTTTGGAAAGCATAAAGGCCTACTTGAATAAGTGTTTTTCAATGAAGGACCTTGGAGAAGTTGCTTACATATTAGGCATCAAGATCTATAGAGATAGATCGAGATGCCTCATCGGTCTATCACAAAGCACATACCTTGATAAGATATTGAAGAAGTTCAATATGGATCAGTCCAAGAAGGGGTTCTTGCCTATTTTGCAAGGTGAGCACGACTCAATGCCTGACCTCAGCAGAAGATAGAGAAAAGATGAGTGTAATCCCCTATGCCTCAGCCATAGGGTCTATTATGTATGCCATGCTATGTACCAGACCTGATGTAAACCTTGCCGTAAGTTTGGTGGGAAGGTACCAAAGTGATCCCGGCATGGAACACTGGACAGCGGTCAAGAATATCCTAAAGTACCTGAAAAGGACTAAGGATATGTTTCTCATTTATGGAGGTGATGAAGAGCTCGTCGTAAAGGGTTACCTCGATGCTAGCTTCGACACAGATCTGGATGACTCCAAGCCACAAACCGGATATGTGTATATTTTGAATGGTGGGGCAGTCAGCTGGTGCAGTTGCAAGCAAAGCATTGTGGCGGGATCTACATGTGAAGCGGAGTACATGGCAGCCTTGGAGGCAGCACATGAAGCAATCTCGATGAAGGAGTTCATTACCGACCTAGGAGTTATTCCCAATGCGTCGGGCCAGATGACTCTCTTCTGTGACAACACTGGAGCTATTGCCCTTGCCAAGGAGCCCAAGTTTCACAAGTAGACCAGGCATATCAAGCAACGCTTCAACTCCATTCGTGAAAATGTTCAAGATGGAGACATAGATATTTGTAAAGTGCATATGGATATGAATGTCGCAGATCCGTTGACAAAACCTCTTCCATGAGCAAAACATGATCAGCACCAGAACTCTATGGGTGTTCGATTCATCACAATGTAACTAGATTATCAACTCTAGTGCAAGTGGGAGACTGTTAGAAATATGCCCTAAAGGCAATAATAAAGTGGTTATTATTATATTTTCTTGTTCATGATAATTCTCTATTGTTCATGGTATAATTGTATTAACCGGAAACCGTAATACATGTGTGAATACATAGACCACAACATGCCCCTAGTGAGCCTCTAGTTGACTAGCTCGGTGATCAATAGATGGTTATGGTTTCCTGGCCATGGACATTAGATGTCATTGATAACGGGATCACATCATTAGGAGAATGATGTGATGGACAAGACCCAATCCTAAGCATAGCACAAGATCACGTAGTTCGTCTGCTAAGAGCTTTTCTAATGTCAAGTATCATTTCCTTAGACCATGAGATTGTGCAACTCCCGGATACCGTAGGAATGCTTTGGGTATACCAAACGTCACAACGTAACTGGGTGGCTATAAAGGTATACTACAGGTATCTCCGAAAGTGTCTGTTGGGTTGGCACGAATCGAGACTGGGATTTGCCACTCCGTATGACGGAGATATATCTCTGGGACCAATCCATAATGCATCATCATAATGAGACCAATTTGACTAAGGAGTTAGTCACGGGATCATGCATTACAGAACGAGTAAGGAGACTTGCCGGTAACAAGATTGAACGAGGTATTGGGATACCGACGATCAAATCTCGGGCAAGTAACATACCGATTGACAAAGGGAGTTGTATACGGGATTGATTGAATCCCCGACATCGTGGTTCATCCAATGAGATTATCGTGGAACATGTGGGAACCAACATGGGTATGCAGATCCCGCTATTGGTTATTGGCCGAAGAGATTTCTCGGTCATGTCTGCATGATTCCCGAACCCGTAGGGTCTACACACTTAAGGTTCGGTGATGCTAGATTTGTTATGGGAATTAATATGTGGTTACCGAATGTTGTTCGGAGCCCTGGATGAGATCCCGGATGTCACGAGGAGTTCCAGAATGGTCCGGAGATAAAGATTTATATATGGGAAGTCATTATTCGATCGCCGGAAGTGTTCAGGGGTTTATCGATATTGTACCGGGACCACCAAAAGGGTTCCGGGGGTCCACCGGGAGAGTCCACCTGTGCCGGAGGGCCCTATTGGCTGAATATGGAGGGGAACCATCCCCTAGGTGGGCTGGGCACCAAACCCCCTAGGGCCCATGCGCCTAGGGTTTTGGGGAAACCCTAAAGGGGGCGCCCCCATTGGCTTGAGGGGCAAGCCCCCCTGGCTGCCGCCCCCCTCTAGATCCATCTGGAGGGGGCCGACCCCCTCTCCCTTGCCCCTATAAATAGAGAGGAGGAGGGAGGGCTGCCGCACCCTTCCCCTGGCACAACCCTTCCCCTCTCCAACACCTCCTCCTCCTCCGTAGTGCTTGGTGAAGCCCTGCCGGAGAACTGCAAGCTCCACCACCACGCTGTCGTGCTGCCGAGCTCTCTCTCAACTTCTCCTCCCCCCTTGCTGGATCAACAAGGAGGAGATGTCCTCGGGCTGTACACGTGTTGAACACGGAGGCGCCGTCCGTTCGGCGTTAGATCGGATCTTCCGCGATTTGAATCGCCAGGAGTACGAATCCATCATCCGCGTTCTAGTAACGCTTCCGCTTAGCGATCATCAAAGGTATGAAGATGCACATCCTCTCTCTCTTGTTGCTAGAATCTCCTAGATTGATCTTGGTGACACGTAGGAAAATTTTGAATTATTGCTACGTTCCCCAACATCCGCCTCGTTCAGGTGGCGGCGGCCGAAGCCATTGGCTGCCGCTCCATCACCGGGGAATTGCTCGGCCATCATTGGCGAAGGGGAGAGAGGGAGCCGGAGGCGAAGGAGAGAGGGGGCGTCGGCGGTGAGAGTGAGAGAGGGGCGTCGGCTGTGAGAGAGAGCGGCTGAGGGAGTCCCGGATTAGGGGGTGTCCGGATGGTCGGACTAAGACCTTTGGCCGGACTCCCAGACTATGAAGATACAAGATTGAAGACTCCGTCCCGTGTCCGGATGGGACTTTCCTTGGCGTGGAAGGCAAGCTTGGCGATACGATATGAAGATCTCCTCCCATTGTAACCGACTCCGTGTAACCCTAGCCCTCTCCGGTGTCTATATAAACCGGAGAGTTTTAGGTCATAGGACGAACAACAATCATACCATAGACTAGCTTCTAGGGTTTAGCCACTCCGATCTCGTGGTAGATCTACTCTTGTACTACCCATATCATCAATATTAATCAAGCAGGAGTAGGGTTTTACCTCCATCGAGAGGGCTCGAACCTGGGTAAAAACATCGTGTCCCTTGTCTCCTGTTACCATCCGCCTAGACGCACAGTTCGGGACCCCCTACCCGAGATCCGCCGGTTTTGACACCGACATTGGTGCTTTCATTGAGAGTCCTCTGTGTCATCGCCTTTAGGCCCGATGGCTTCTTCGCTCGTCAATCGCGATGCCGTCCGGGATGAGACTTTCCTTCCCGGACAGATCTTCGTATTCGGCGGCTTCGCACTGCGGGCCAACTCGTTTGGCCATATGGAGCAGATCGAAAGCTACGCCCCTGGCCATCAGGTCAGGTTTGGAAGCTTAAACTACACGGCCGACATCCGCGGGGCCTTGATCTTCGACGGATTTGAGCCGCAACCAGGCGCGCCGCACTGTCAGGATGGGCATGATTTAGCTCTGCCGCCGGACAACGCTCAGAGCGTCGTTCATGTGTCCGCTCCGACCATTAGCTCGAGCCCACTGCGCTAGTCGGGGATGGACGGTTGGACGCCGCCTTGGAAGCTGCAACCTCTACGGCGATAGAGCTGGATACCATCCTAGTACTTCGCAAGGCCTGTGACTCCAAGGTGTCGGACTCTGCTCCGGAATCCGTAAATCCCGCACCTCTTCCGATTAAGCCCGATTGGGCTCCGGTCATGGAGTTCACCTCCGCAGACGTCTTTCAGCACTCGCCTTTTGGCGACATCCTGAATTCATTAAAGTCTCTCTCTTTGTTAGGAGAGCCCCGGCCGAACTAGGGCCAACACGGTTGGGATGCGGACGACGAAGAAATTCGAAGCCCACCCACCACCCACTTCGTAGCCACTATCGACGATTTAACCGACATGCTCGACTTTGACTTCGAAGACATCGACGGCATAGACGCTGATGAAGGAGACGATCAAGAACTAGCACCTATAGGGAACTGGAAAGCCACCTCGTCATATGACATATACATGGTGGACACCCCTAAAGCGGGGGATGGCGAGGAAAAACGAAGGATGATCCCTCCAAGAAGCAACCCAAGCGCCAACGTCAGCGGCGCTGCTCTAAGTCCCGCCAAAGCAAAAACGGTGATTTCGGCACCGGAGATAACAACACGCCGGACAGTGCCGAAGACAACCCCCTCCAGCAGGATTCAGTGCAGGAGGACGAAGGAGCCAGCCCTCATGAGAGAGCGGCCGATAGAGAGGTTGAGGACGACAATTATATGCCTCCCTCCGAAGACGAGGCAAGCCTCGACGACGACAAATTCATCGTGCCAGAGGATCCCGTCGAACAAGAGCGTTTCAAATGCAGGCTTGTGGCCACGGCAAGCAGCATCAAGAAGAAACAACAGCAGCTTAGAGCTGACCAAGACTTACTAGCCGACAGATGGACCGAAGTCCTGGCGGCCAAAGAGTATAAACTAGAACACCCCTCCAAGAGCTACGCAAAGCGCAAGCTTCTACCCCAACTTGAGGAGGAAGCAACTAAACCTACATCACCAGCGTATGATGTGCCCGATCGGCCACCCCGTGACCGCGATAGAGAGGCCTTCGGGCCCTCGACCCAAGCCGCACCCGGCAACGCTCAAAACATACCAAAGTATGGGGAGACGCAACAGACCTGCGAGACATCTTGGAGAATAAGGCAAAGCAAACAAGATCGATCTATAGATCGCATGGGCGCCCTGCTTCACGTGACGCTAACCGTCACGCCGGACATAATAAGTACGGCCCGGCCGAATACAACAGACCAAGCTCATCCGAGCTGCGTCGTGATATAGCCCAGTACAGGGGCGCCACACACCCACTATGCTTCACAGACGAAGTAATGGATCATCAAATCCCCGAGGGCTTCAAACCCGTAAACATCGAATCATACGATGGCACAACAGATCCCGCGGTATGGATCGAGGATTATCTCCTTCATATCCACATGGCCCGTGGTGATGATCTACATGCCATCAAATACCTCCTGCTCAAGCTTAAAGGACTAGCTCAACATTGGCTTAACAGCCTGCCAGTAGAGTCAATTAGTTGTTGGGAGGACCTGGAATCCGCATTCCTTGACAACTTCCAGGGCACTTATGTGCGACCACCAGACACCGATGACCTAAGCCACATAATCCAGCGGCTAGAGGAATCAGCCAGACAATTCTGGACACGGTTCCTAACCAAGAAAAATCAAATAGTCGACTGTCCGGATGCCGAGGCCCTTGCAGCCTTTAGGCACAACATCCGAGACGAATGGCTTGCCCGGCACCTAGGACAGGAAAAGCCCAAATCTATGGCAGACCTCACGACACTCATGACCCGCTTTTGTGCAGGAGAAGACAGCTGGCTGGCTCATAGCAACAATATAACCAAGAGCCCCGGCAATTCGAATACCAAGGACAACAACGGCAGGTCATGTCGCAACAAGCATTAACGGTGACAATACTGAAGATACGATAGTCAATGCCGGATTCAGAGGCTCTAAACCCGGTCAGCGGAAGAAGCCATTCAAAAGAAACCCTCCGGGCCCATCCAGCTTAGACCGGATACTCGATCGCTCGTGCCAGATACACGGCACCCCTGAACAGCCAACCAATCATAGCAACAGGGATTGTTGGGTGTTCAAGCAGGCAGGCAAGTTAAGCGCCGAAACTAGAGACAAGGGGCTACATAGCGATGACGAGGAGGAGCCCCGGCTGCCGAACAACAAAGGCAAGAAGGGTTTCCCCCGCAAGTTCGGAAGGTGAACATGATATACGCAACCACATCCCCAAAAGGGAGCGGAAGCGTGCTCTCAAGGACGTCTATTGTCAGGACCCCGACTCAATGCCACACCGATCTAGCATGTAACACCTCATATCACTTTGCGGCCTCATGCACGGTATTCCCATGGGTGTCGCCTTACCAGGCCCGGGGCCGTTTGCGCCTTTTGGCTCACGTATATGATAGTGTCGCTAGCATCCATATGACAAAGAACCCGGGCTGACATGGCTAGTCGTAAACCCAAAGTGGCACTAACTTACAGGGATAGGCATACATGACCCAACAACGAACGTGTCGGTCATCAGCGAGTGAATCCGGGCTGTAGCAACTAGGCTAGCAGGACTCCGGTAAACTGGGCTGTAGTAGGCTAACAGGACTCCGGTAGACACCGCGTGACATTTCCCCGAAGGGATAGACACAGGAACGAAGAAGGACACATGCCGACCAGCCTAAGTGTTCCGGAGCAGTAGCAAGCTACCAGGGCTCAGTGGAAGCACTAGGAGACATTTCCCGGTAAGAGGGGCCACCAAGGATAAACAACTAGATACTCAGATCCCACACATACCAAGCATTTCAATAACATACACACAATATGCTCGATATGTGCAAATACAACATGGCATCACAACATGACTCTACAATCAAGTATTTATTCAATAGGCTCCGAGGAGCGAGATATTACAAACATGGGTCTCATGAACCAACATTCAGAGCAAACAAGTCAAGCACAAGCGGAAGCTTAACATGTCTGAGTACAGACATCTACAAAAGAAAAAGGCTGAGAAGCCTGACTGTCTATCAGATCCTGCCGAGGGCACAAGATCATATCTGAGGTAACAAGCTAAACGTCGAAGTCCACGTGGAACTACTAGTGAGACTGAAGTCTCTCTGCAAAAACATAAAATAGGCAAACGTGAGTACAAATGTACCCAGCAAGACTTACATCAGAACTATCTACATACGCATCATTATCAACAAAGGGGTGGTGGGGTTTAACTGCAGCAAGCCAGCATTGACTCGGTGGCTATCCTGAACTACGACTGCAAGTAACTCTTTTGAGGTGGCGCACACGAGTCCACATATTTACCATATCAATACACCACTATGGATCCGCTCCCGTCTCCCTACGAGAACGCCATCCATAGCACTCATGCTTATCTTGCGTATTTTAGAGTATCCACTTTCACTTGTCTATGAACTATACAGGCAACCCAGAAGTCCTTTACTGCGGACACGGCTATTCGAATAGATCATATTAACCCTGCAGGGGTGTACTTCTTCACACACGCTCTCACCACTTACCTCCGTTTACACGACATGTACTCGGCAACCTTCAAGCGGAAGCCCAGCGAGGGTGTCGGCCACGACCTGACTAACCACACAAGTCTCTCGTCCAGGTTTATCACCTATTCGGGTTCCATCTGCAAGGAGATCCGGCCGGGGTGTCGCTCACGGCCCCAAATGATGTGTGCAGGGTTCCCAAGCCCACCATCCGGGTGCCACTTGGTACACCGGGCCACGGTGCCTAGTCTGTCCCAAGCCCACCTGTACCGGGTGCCACTTGGTAGACTACTAACACTACCTACAAACACCAGAAACTAGTTGCAACTCCTGGACAGAGATCAAGTTGATTAATAAGTCGAGAGAGCTTGGAGCACCCGGAGCCCAATGTGTGGTAGTAACTGTTCATGGATCACAAACATAGAACTCAGTTCCTGAGGACGGCTGCAATGAGACAACCCACCATGTACTCCTACATGGCCTCTCACCGCTACCTTTACCAAATCGTGTTCACACACTTAGCTCACACACAGTAGGACATGTTCACACACCTCCAATTCAACCCCGATGAATCAGACCTGACTCAACTCTAAGCAGTAGCAGGCATGACAAACAAGCATGAATGAGTAGGCACATCGGGGCTCAAACAACTCCTACTCATGCTAGTGGGTTTCATCTATTTACTGTGGCAATGACAGGTCATGCAGAGGATAAGGGGTTCAGCTACCGCAGCAAGTAACAAATATGTCGTTGTTGTCCTAATGCAGTAAAAGAGAGCAGGAGCGAGAGAGTGGGATTGTATTGGAATGAACAAGGGGGTTTTGCTTGCCTGACACTTCTGAAGATAATATTGCTCTTCATCGGTGTCATCGATCTCATCGTTGGAACGTCGTCTACTGAGAGGGAACAAATACCGACAAACAAGGGAGAACACAATCAGTGTAATGCAATAGTATGATGCATGAATGTGACATGGCAATATGCTGTGGTTTGTGCTAATGCAACTAGCAGCAAGTTAAATGGAGTTGGTTTGTACCCTAGGTTCAAATTCAAACTCCATATGTGGATATTCATATGCCATTTATTTTATTTTCCCTAAACAGTGGTCATAAGTTGTTCTAACATGCATGAAAATTGTACAGATGGATAGATTGGATTTTTCTGATCATTTTTCATATATAACTTATTTCATTTGGAGTAACGGTTGATTTTCTATGATTTTTAGAAGTTTAGGACATTTTCTGGAATTTCCTGAATTAAATTAAATCCAGAAAAGAGTTACTACGTCAGCACGACATCACCCTGACGTCATCAGGTCAACAGGGCGGGTTCAGGTCAAACCTGACCAGTGGGGTCCACTGGTCAGTGACTGGGGCTGATTAGTGTCGCTGACATGTGGGTCAGGTCAACGGCCACGTCAGCTGGGTCAATTCTGACGCATGGGGCCAGTCAACGTGTGATGTGGCCAGGTCAAACTGACCTGTGGGGCTCGTAGGATTAGTTTAACCTAAACAGGAGCTAATCCAGGGTTAGTTAGTCAGCGGGGCCCAGGTGTCAGTGGCTGCGGTGGTAATTAGTGGGTGGATTAGACCTAATCTAATCATGGCACGTCGGCGTCGCCGGATCAAGTCGCCGGTGACCTTAAAGAACGGCGGTGGCTTGTCGGAGTTTCTATTCCGGCGACCAATCGCAAGGCGGAGGGCATCTACGCGTTGCAGGTGCTTTGCCGCATCCATCTACGCAAACAGGAGGGGCTGAGGTCAGCCGAGCTCGCCGTAATCAAGCTCACGGCAGCGGCCGGAGTTCGGGCGATGATGCAACCATCGCTATGGTGCACGGCAGGAGCAACGGGTGGCCTCTACGTGCTCCTGGTGAGGTGTGGGGCACGGTTCCGTGCTCGGAGGTGAGCTGCAGTGGCCCCGGCCGCGACGATGAGGAACCACGGCGGCGGTGAGTTCACGGCTCCGGTGACTTAGGCGGCTAGTGGTGCGTACGGGCATGGGGAGCAGGGGAGAAGAAGGTAGAGCTCACAGCGGGGTCGGAGATGGTCTCAGCGAGCTCGGGGAGGCAGAGACGGCGGCAAATCGACAACAGCGATCCTCAGTGGCCGAGGAGGGGAACGACAGAGCTAGCGGCATCCAGGGGCTTCCGGCGCCTTTCGTCTGGGTGAGGATGAAGAGGGAAGCGAGGCGGAGCTTCCTGGGGCGTCGGCGAGGCGGGGCTGTGGCTGTGGCCGCGGCGAACGGTGTCAGTGGCGATGGTGGCGCTCGGGCACGAGTTGCAGAGCGAGAGGGATAGCAGCAGAGAAGGGGATGAGCACGGGAGGGAGTGAGAGAGGTCCAGAAGGGTGCGTGGCGTCGCCAGACGCGGATTAGGACGAAGGAGAGGCCTCCAGCGTGAAGCAGGAGGTGGCCGGCGTCGACGCGCGTGCGTCCAGGACGCAGCTGCTTCGGGGCAAGGGGGAGGAAGATGACTGGCAGCTGGGCTGCACAGTAACGGGCCGCGCAGGTGGGCTGGTATCCCAGGTGGGCCTCAAGGTAAGTCCAGGTAAGGTCGCTCTATTTTATTTCCTATTTTCTATTTTCTGTAAAATTTAGGGCTTTTCTAAAAATACTAAAACGTTTCCAAAAATCCTGCAAATAACTGTGGGCTCTGTTGGGATTATTCCTAACTGCCCACACTTAATTTCAGAATTAATTGAGCACATTAAATAATATATAGCATTTAAATGCCCAATTGCAAATACTATGTCACAGCCCTAGAATTTGCTTGTAGCTATTTACCTGAGTGAGCATGATGCATCATGTCTAAATTCTGAAAGTTGAATTGAGGTTAGTTGAAACCCTCATAAATCACTTCAAAAATAATCAACATTAAAATCTTTTCAAAGAAGTCCAAGAAAATGTTCCTCTTAGTCTCTGAAAATATTGGCAAGAGGTAAAACTTAAAACAATATTTTTGGAATCTTAGAGATATTTATTTTGGGCCTTTGAATTAATTAAATAACTATTTGCATTGGATATATATATTCTTTATATAATTAATATATGTCCAATAATCCTGGAACATTTTATGTGGCTTGGGATATTTTAATTCTAGTCACATATTTATTTTCAGGATTTTATAAAATGATTTGGTTTGTAAGCTAAATCAAAACAAAGCAAATAATTAGAAAACAGAACAAAAAAAAGGAAAGAACAGAAACTTACCCGCAGCCCACCTAGCGCCCCCACCTGGCCCAGCAATGCGGCTGAGGCCCAGCCCAGCTCCCCACCGTCTTCAACCTCTGCCAGTAGGCAGAGGCGTGTCGACGCGCCCGTGCCCGGGCCTCCACCTCCTGCTTCGCCGTGCCAGCCTCCCCGACATCCTCGTGGCGCCACGGAGACACCCAGAGCCTCCCCTCATTCTCCCCTCTCCCTCTGGACCGCTCCCCCTCCTCTGGCTCTCTCTTTCCCTCTCTTCCCTGTGATCCCCGAGCGCAGCCGTCGCCGCCGTTCGCCATAGCCGCAGCCACCAGCCCTCCCTCGCCCCTCCGCCAGTTCCAAAAGCTCCGCTGCTGACCTCTACACCGTCCCCACCAAGCCACACGAGCGGACGCGCCCTGCAGCGGCTTCCCCGACCTCTTCTTCAAGCTTCGGCCGCCGAGATCGCCGGCGACCGTGTCCCCTCCCCGACGCCTCCCCGAGTTCGTCGTCCGCCCCGTTCGAATCCCCGTAAGCTTCTCTTCTATTCCCCTCTCTCCCTGCGCGCTTTTGCCCGCTCTATCCATGAAAACCACCGGAGCCGAGAGCTCCGTGCCGCCGGCCAAGGCGGCGCCATGGCCAGGGCCATCCCAGCTTGCACCTGAGCGCGTCACCATGTTCGCCGCCCTCCCAGGAGCCCGCAGCGCCCTTCGGTCTCTCCTCTAATGCTCTATAGCGCCACCCCAGGATTGCCCGAGCTGCTGCCGCCGCCAAACCTCGTCGCCGGCCACTTTTCCGGCCACCCCAGCACCTATCACCGCCACCACTAGATGCGCGCCACTACGCGCGTTCGAATGCAGCAAACCACGGCCGAAACGATGCCATGTGGCTCGTTTCCGAGCCCTCCGCCGCGTTTGGACTCACCGGCGGCTAAACGCCGACGACCGCTGACCCGATGACTGGCGTGGGTTGACCCCACTGCCCGGTTTGACCCCCCCTCTCTCTCTCACTGACATGCGGGCCCCGCCCGGCTAATTAAGTTAGGTTAGTATTAACTAAGCTAGGTTAGTTTAGTTAGACACTGACACTCGGGACCCACAGGTCACGGTTTGACGCACTGTGCCACGTTGACCTGCTGACATCATCATGACGTCATGCTGACGCAGTAATGTTTTCTGGATTTAATTTAATTCTGAAATGCCAGAAAATTGTATAAACTTCTAAAATTCATAGAAATTCAACCGTAACTCCAAATTAAATAAATTATATATGAAAAATTATCAGAAAAATTCAAGGAATCTATCTGTACCATTTTCATGCATGTTTGAGCAATGTTTGTCCTCTGTTTTGGACAAATAAATTAAATGGCATTTGAATAATCACATATGGAGTTTAAATTTGAATCTTGTATTCAAACCAACTTCATTTAAATCATAGCTAGGTGCATTAGCCCAAAACACATTCATATTGCCATGTCATAGCATGCATCATATTGTCGCATTGCATTGATTGTATTTCTTCTTTGTTGCCGGTATCTGTTCCCTCCCGGTAGACGATGTTCCGACGTTGTGATCGTTGACACTGATGAAGACTCAATGTTATCTTCAGAAGTGCCAGGCAAGCAAAACCCCCTTGTTCATTCCGATATAATCCCACTCTCTCGCTCCTGCTCTCTTTTACTGCATTAGGACAACAACGATTCATCTGTTACTTGCTGCGGTAGTTGAACCCCTTTATCCTCTGCATGACCTGTCATTGCCACAGTAAATAGATGAAACCCACTAGCATGAGTAGGAGTTGTTTGAGCCCTGTTGTGCCTACTCATTCTTGTTTGTTTGTCATGCCTGCTACTGCTTAGAGTTGAGTCAGGTCTGATTCATCGGGGATGAATCAGAGGCATGTGAACATGTCCTATTGTGTGTGAGCTAAGTGTGTGAACACGATTTGGTAAAGGTAGCGGTGAGAGGCCATGTAGGAGTACATGGTGGGTTGTCTCATTGCAGCCGTCCTCAGGAACTGAGTTCTGTGTTTGTGATCCATGACCAGTTACTACCACACATTGGGTTCCGGTAACTCGACCCCTCTCGACTTATTAATCAACATGATCTCTGTCCAGGAGTTGCAACTAGTTTCTGGTGTTTGTAGGTAGTGTTAGTAGTCTACCAAGTGGCACCCAGTACAGGTGGACTTGGGACAGACTAGGCACAGTGGCATGGTGTACCAAGTGGCACCCGGATGGTGGGCTTGGGAACCCTGCTCACATCGTTTGGGGCCGTAAGCGACACCCCGGCCGGATCTCCTTGCGGATGGAACCCGAATAGGCGATAAACCTGGACTAGAGACTTGTTCGGTTAGTCAGGTCGTGGCTGACTCCCTCGCCCGGTTTCCGGTTGAAGGTTGCCGAGGTACATGACGTGTACAGGGCGATAAGTGGCGAAAGCGTGTGTGAAGAAGTACACCCCTGCAGGGTTATCATTATCTATTCGAATAGCCGGATTCCTCGGATATGGAAACATGGACCCCTTGCATAGTTCATAGACAAGTGAAAGTGGATACTCTAAAATATGCAAGATAAGAGTGAGTGCTATGGATGGCGTTCTCGTAGGGAGACGGGAGTGGATCCATAGTGGTGTATTGATATGGTGAATATGTGGACTCGTGTGCGCCACCTCAAAAGTGTTACTTGCAGTCGTAGTTCAGGATAGCCACCGAGTCAAAGCTGGCTTGCTGCAGTTAAACTCCACCACCCCCTTTGTTGATAATGATGCATATGTAGATAGATCTGATGTAAGTCTTGCTGGGTACATTTGTACTCACGTTGCTTAATTTATGTTTTTGCAGAGAGACTTCAGTCTCACTAGTAGTTCCACGTGGACTTCGACGTTTAGCTTGTTACCTCAGCTACGATCTTGTGCCTCGGCAGGATCTGGTAGATAGTCAGGCTTCTCAGCCTTTTTCATTTATAGTTGTCTGTACTCAGACATGTTAAGCTTCCGCTTGTGCTTTGACTTGTATGCTCTGATTGTTGGGTCATGAGACCCATGATTGTAATATCTCGCTCCTCGGAGCCTATTGAATACTTACTTGAGTTATAGAGTCATGTTGTGATGCCATGTTGTATTTGCACATATCGAGCATATTGTGTGTATGTTATTGAAATGCTTGGTATGTGTGGGATCTGACTATCTAGTTGTTTATCCTTAGTAGCCTCTCTTACCGGGAAATGTCTCCTAGTGTTTCCACCGAGCCATGGTAGCTTGCTACTGCTCCGGAACACTTAGGCTGGCCGGCATGTGTCCTTCTTTGTTCCTGTGTCTGTCCCTTCGGGGAAATGTCACGTGATGAATACCGGAGTCCTGTTAGCCCGCTACAGCCCGGTTCACCGGAGTCCTGCTAGCCCAGTGCTACAGCCTGGATTCACTCGCTGATGACCGACACGTTCGATGCTGGGTCATGGATGCCTGTCCCTGTAAGTTTGTGCCACTTTGGGTTTACGACTGGCCATGTCAGCCCGGGCTCCTTATCATATGGATGCTAGCGACACTGTCATATACGTGTGCCAAAAGGCGCAAACGGTCCCTGGTAAAGGTAAGGCGACACCCGTGGGAATACCGTGCGTGAGGCCGCAAAGTGATATGAGGTGTTACATGCTAGATCGATGTGGCATTGAGTCGGGGTCCTGACAGCGTTGGTATCAGATCTTGACTGCCTGTAGGATTACCAAGCCAAACTGGTCGAAGTTGAGTCTAGAAATTCTTTAGTTATATAAGGGAATTGATTGTGGGATGGAACGTAAGGCTCTTTTTACTCCTTATACCTTATGCCTTCTGATCCGAGTCATCTTATCTTTCCTACGGGGTTAAGGAACTAGGCTTTTCCTCTTTCTATCAGGATCACGTGTTACTAATCCGTAGACTTATAAGATTGTTAGATTTAAGCCTCAGTCCAGTTCCTACTACTTCAGTATGTCTCTGATGATCTCGAAACCTTGATATTGTGCTTCTGAGTGGTTATGCCACCATTTTGTGATTGTCTCAAACCTTTTGAGCATTTACAGCCGTTATGCTGTCCGAGTCATCCCAGGTTTCTAAATAGTCTGATGCATTTGCAAATCCTTTCTTTCCGTTCTCGATGTCCCTTATGGCCAGATTAACCACACTAGACGGTGAGTTGAGGTACTCTATTGCCTCGACATTTATGTTGGAGATATTATTATGACCCTAGGTGTCTCAGGTGATCATCTAGTAGTCTAGCCATGTTTGTGTCCAGTGTGATGATTCTGGCCATCATTCTTGTAAGCATCCGTGATGCCACTTAGTTAGTAGGCATTTCACTTCTGGGTTTTGAACCCGAGATTTCACCCTACTTACTTCATGTTGAATAGTAATTGCTAGCTCCTTTAGGTTATTAGTAACCTTTGCGATAGTCCTTGAAGTCCGTGGTATCTTCTTCTTCAAATACCATGAACTACTTTATGGCAGGAAGTTCCTCGTTGAAACTGAACAATCACAACCAGAGTGCTTCTTGATGAGTTCTCCATTATATATTGTGGCCTCTGCCAGTTCTACTTTCTGCATGGGTTATCCGGAAGAAATATGTTGAACTTCGTTCGACATGCTAAACCATGCATCCACAACTCAGAAATCTTATGTTCTTTTGAGTTGTCCCTCTTTGGCTGTCTTCTGACCTCGTCTATCAATTGATAGTCAAGAGTATGCGTGCAATCGTTCATCGATACCTATTACTCTTGTGGTCCATCAAGTCATTCTATTCCAGAATGACTAGGAGAAATGAACTCCAGTACCTCATCCATATCTAGGATTGGGTCAAAATAATTGTACTCCGCAGATCAAAATGCCAATCCAGCTTTTGCTCTGTTCTACCCTGAAGTATTACCGTCTTTATGTCAGGATTTTCATGAGGATTGCACCGGCTCTTGTGAATTCTTGATGTAGTGATACTTCTCGCCATCATTATTCATCCCTCGGTTCCGTATTGTCGCAACCGGAATGCCGACAAGTGAATCGTGATGTGTGAATTCAATACTCCTAGCAACCTTGTTGCTTGGTAGTTAATGGACAATAACCTCATTCTTAGCATGTTGATTTTTGAATCATCGCCCTAAGGTTGATTGTGCTACCTAGTCCTTATTTCCTGGTGCACTCTTTGATTGATGAGTTAGGATTTTGTCAAGTCCTCGCTCATCTGATCATATCATCTTGCCCTGTAAAGCAAGATTGTTCTCGAGCTTAGTAACATATCGTGGTTCGTGATTTTCGATTATCTTCTCGGGAGTATCACCAGGTTGTGCCTGGACCGCTATGTTGATCTCGTGATCAAGATGGTCTCCTGTAAACCACCCCTTCTCCAAGAATCTGTGTGGGATACCCTTGAGCTAGTTGGGTCAAGCTAAACAACAACCTGGAGAGTTGGAAGATAAAAGCTGCCTAACTTAGTTCGTTCCAAAGGGATATTCTTGTTGTAGTGTGTGTTGAAGAAAGATGATATCCTCATCAATTGGTCCTTGCAATCAATTGTATCTTACCCAAACCTTTGATTGAGTATGGGCTATCGTCAAATCAAATCAGAACCAACGATATTCGTAATGTTGTCTTACTCGTGGTTGATCCCTCGAGCATACACCATTACATCCTTGGTATGACCAATACTATCACCGTGTTCACATGATGGTGGAAGTCCAGTGATATGGAAATTCCGATGAGTTGTTGTTGAGCCCATCAGCAGCATTTTGTCTCCCCCATGATTCATGTTGAACATCAACCTAGTGTTGGAAACTTTTATAGGCATTTTCTTCATGCCCCGTTCATGAAGTATATGTTTGGATGGAAGAAGTGACTTCCTTTGATTCACGTGCGTTTGATGTAAGTTGCCGCCGTGAATTCGAGAAAGCATGTTTTTACCTCCTCTGGAACCATCCCAAGTCAGTTATGCACGTGCGAAGTATTCTGTGGTTTGATAGACTGATCATCTTCATTCCATATGTGTATCCTAGCACACCAAGCCACTGACTGATTTGTTCAAGGAAAGGAGTTTTGAGTGCAAATACCCGGTTCATGCACAAGATTCTGATATCCTCGATGATGGTTTCCCAACCAGAACTCGGTAGTGTTTTATTGTAAGACTACCATGTGCTCATGTTTGTCTGAGGCAAGCGTGTTCACATGTTTGTAGCAGAACCAGCTCATGTTTTGGAGCTTGCTATCATAGTTCATTTCCCGAGAATCTCGCAACGTCATTCTCGTCGATTTGTGTTGCAAACTTTCATTTTTCTTCCTAGACTCGATGAGTCTGGAATATCCTGACACCAACCAGATCTGAATCTCAGGCAGATATGATGGTTGGAACATTTCCCAAGAACTATAATATTGGTCCCTCGATAACCGGTAAAGTGGATGTCGTGGCCAACACACCCAGCCGGAAGACCTATTATTGTAGTATCTTGATTGAAGAAGTTGGCCACCTCCCCATAAGGATTTCGTAGGATTTACTCCCTAGTTGTGCCTTATGATTCTTGTGCTCCCGAAGTCCGACCTTTTACTTGATGTTCTAGATATCAAACCATTTCATGAATGGGATACGCTAGCACATCAAGGAGAACATTAGAAGCGGAGTGCTAAATGTCTCTCGGTCGATCATCCAGATTTTGTTCCCTTGGCCTCGCTAAGGTGAAATCTGAGAAAGTGTTATCTTCCTTTGCATCTGCATCATCCATCGGTATTCATCATGGTAGTAGTTGTGTTGCCAGGATCCTTGACACGGATGTTGGTAAAACCTTGATGATTGTGGAAATGCTCAAGTTCTTGAGAGCACGCATAAGCGCTAGTGTTATCATCGCACTAACTGGGATTTGCTCTCAGTTTCCTCGGCAATGCTATGACCTTTTCAAACAGTGAATTCACTCTTCTATTGTTGGGTTCTTCCCCAGTTACCAGAATCATTCCCAGCATTTGCATTTTGTTCCCAGCTTTGCACCGCCAATGTGCCATTCTACCATGGGTCTCTTCCATTTCCGGTGAGTAAGCAAATTCATCCATTACGTTGTCTTCAACAAGGTAATCCACATCATCCAAGTCCGAGTATGCCATTCTACCGACCCCGCCAATCGATTGCTGTGATTTGCCTTAGGCTGGTATAGAGAGTCTTCAATGATCTCTTGAATCAAAGGTAATTCTTTTTGCCACTTAAGGGGATATTTCCACAAGTCACCTTCCCTAAGGTTCCCCGTTATGGTATCATGGCAATTCAACTCCTCGCTACGTTGACAACCGATCACCACATTCTTAAGTCTGGAATTGTTGTCTACCTAGTGAACCCTCGTCATCTGTTCCACTCCATCCCTCTAGATGTGTGCTTCGTCTCTCAGCTCAAGAGATATTGCTATAACTCACTTGGTGAGCTGATCCTAAGTTGATTGATCTTCGAGAAGATCGATTCTTCCGGAGTTGTCCTTTTCCTCTTGCTGTCATGCTAGCTGGCTCAGAGCAAGACGACGGGACAAAGATGGTGATCGAATCAACATTCATTCGAAGTGCAACCTGGATCGTGAAGATTATACTAGTTTGCGTTTCCCCTTCATCTTACCCTACGCTTGAATCTCGAGACGAGATTCTTGTTTAGTGGGGGTGAGTTGTCACAGCCCTAGAATTTGCTTGTAGCTATTTACCTGAGTGAGCATGATGCATCATGTCTAAATTCTAAAAGTTGAATTGAGGTTAGTTGAAACCCTCATAAATCACTTCAAAAATAATCAACATTAAAATCTTTTCAAAGAAGTCCAAGAAAATGTTCCTCTTAGTCTCTGAAAATATTGGCAAGAGGTAAAACTTAAAACAATATTTTTGGAATCTCAGAGATATTTATTTTGGGCCTTTGAATTAATTAAATAACTATTTGCATTGGATATATATATTCTTTATATAATTAATATATGTCCAATAATCCTGGAACATTTTATGTGGCTTGGGATATTTTAATTCTAGTCACATATTTATTTTCAGGATTTTATAAAATGATTTGGTTTGTAAGCTAAATCAAAACAAAGCAAATAATTAGAAAACAGAACAAAAAAAAAGGAAAGAACAGAAACTTACCCGCAGCCCACCTAGCGCCCCCACCTGGCCCAGCAATGCGGCTGAGGCCCAGCCCAGCTCCCCACCGTCTTCAACCTCTGCCAGTAGGCAGAGGCGTGTCGACGCGCCCGTGCCCGGGCCTCCACCTCCTGCTTCGCCGTGGCAGCCTCCCCGACATCCTCGCGGCGCCACGGAGACACCCAGAGCCTCCCCTCGTTCTCCCCTCTCCCTCTGGACCGCTCCCCCTCCTCTGGCTCTCTCTTTCCCTCTCTTCCCTGTGATCCCCGAGCGCAGCCGTCGCCGCCGTTCGCCATAGCCGCAGCCACCACCCTCCCTCGCCCCTCCGCCAGTTCCAGAAGCTCCGCCGCTGACCTCTACACCGTCCCCACCAAGCCACACGAGCGGACGCGCCCTGCAGCGGCTTCCCCGACCTCTTCTTCAAGCTTCGACCGCCGAGATCGCCGGCGACCGTGTGCCCTCCCCGACGCCTCCCGAGTTCGTCGTCCGCCCCGTTCGAATCCCCGTAAGCTTCTCTTCTATTCCCCTCTCTCCCTGCGCGCTTTTGCCCGCTCTATCCATGAAAACCACCGGAGCCGAGAGCTCCGTGCCGCCGGCCAAGGCGGCGCCATGGCCAGGGCCATCCCAGCTTGCACCTGAGCGCGTCACCATGTTCGCCGCCCTCCCAGGAGCCCGCAGCGCCCTTCGGTCTCTCCTCTAATGCTCTATAGCGCCACCCCAGGATTGCCCGAGCTGCTGCCGCCGCCAAACCTCGTCGCCGGCCACTTTTCCGGCCACCCAGCACCTATCACCGCCACCACTAGATGCGCGCCACTACGCGCGTTCGAATGCAGCAAACCACGGCCGAAACGATGCCATGTGGCTCGTTTCCGAGCCCTCCGCCGCGTTTGGACTCACCGGCGGCTAAACGCCGACGACCGCTGACCCGATGACTGGCGTGGGTTGACCCCACTGCCCGTTTGACCCCCTCTCTCTCTCACTGACATGCGGGCCCCGCCCGGCTAATTAAGTTAGGTTAGTATTAACTAAGCTAGGTTAGTTTAGTTAGACACTGACACTCGGGACCACAGGTCACGGTTTGACGCACTGTGCCACGTTGACTCTGCTGACGTCATCATGACGTCATGCTGACGCCAGTAATGTTTTCTGGAATTTATTTAATTCTGAAATTGCCAGAAAATTGTATAAACTTCTAAAATTCATAGAAATTCAACCGTAACTCCAAATTAAATAAATTATATATGAAAAATTATCAGAAAAATTCAAGGAATCTATCTGTACCATTTTCATGCATGTTGAGCAATGTTTGTCCTCTGTTTGGACAAATCAATTAAATGGCATTTGAATAATCACATATGGAGTTTAAATTTGAATCTTGTATTCAAACCAACTTCATTTAATCATAGCTAGGTGCATTAGCTCAAAACACATTCATATTGCCATGTCATGAGCATGCATCATATTGTCGCATTGCATTGATTGTATTTCTTCTTTGTTGCCGGTATCTGTTCCCTCCCGGTAGACGATGTTCCGACGTTGGTGATCGTTGACACTGATGAAGACTCAATGTTATCTTCAGAAGTGCCAGGCAAGCAAAACCCCCTTGTTCATTCCGATAAAATCCCACTCTCTCGCTCCTGCTCTCTTTTACTGCATTAGGACAACAACGATTCATCTGTTACTTGCTGCGGTAGCTGAACCCCTTTATCCTCTGCATGACCTGTCATTGCCACAGTAAATAGATGAAACCCACTAGCATGAGTAGGAGTTGTTTGAGCCCTGTTGTGCCTACTCATTCATGCTTGTTTGTCATGCCTGCTACTGCTTAGAGTTGAGTCAGGTCTGATTCATCGGGGATGAATCAGAGGCGTGTGAACATGTCCTACTGTGTGTGAGCTAAGTGTGTGAACACGATTTGGTAAAGGTAGCGGTGAGAGGCCATGTAGGAGTACATGGTGGGTTGTCTCATTGCAGCCGTCCTCAGGAACTGAGTTCTGTGTTTGTGATCCATGACCAGTTACTACCACACATTGGGTTCCGGTAACTCGACCCCTCTCGACTTATTAATCAACATGATCTCTGTCCAGGAGTTGCAACTAGTTTCTGGTGTTTGTAGGTAGTGTTAGTAGTCTACCAAGTGGCACCCGGTACAGGTGGGCTTGGGACAGACTAGGCACAGTGGCACGGTGTACCAAGTGGCACCCGGATGGTGGGCTTGGGAACCCTGCTCACATCGTTTGGGGCCGTAAGCGACACCCCGGCCGGATCTCCTTGCGGATGGAACCCGAATAGGCGATAAACCTGGACTAGAGACTTGTTCGGTTAGTCAGGTCGTGGCCGACTCCCTCGCCCGGCTTCCGCTTGAAGGTTGCCGAGGTACATGACGTGTACAGGGCGATAAGTGGCGAAAGCGTGTGTGAAGAAGTACACCCCTGCAGGGTTATCATTATCTATTCGAATAGCCGGATTCCTCGGATATGGAAACTTGGACCCCTTGCATAGTTCATAGACAAGTGAAAGTGGATACTCTAAAATACGCAAGATAAGCGTGAGTGCTATGGATGGCGTTCTCGTAGGGAGACGGGAGCGGATCCATAGTGGTGTATTGATATGGTGAATATGTGGACTCGTGTGCGCCACCTCAAAAGAGTTACTTGCAGTCGTAGTTCAGGATAGCCACCGAGTCAAAGCTGGCTTGCTGCAGTTAAACTCCACCATCCCCTTTGTTGATAATGATGCATATGTAGATAGATCTGATGTAAGTCTTGCTGGGTACATTTGTACTCACGTTGCTTAATTTATGTTTTTGCAGAGAGACTTCAGTCTCACTAGTAGTTCCACGTGGACTTCGACGTTTAGCTTGTTACCTCAGCTACGATCTTGTGCCCTCGGCAGGATCTGGTAGATAGTCAGGCTTCTCAGCCTTTTTCATTTATAGTTGTCTGTACTCAGACATGTTAAGCTTCCGCTTGTGCTTTGACTTGTATGCTCTGATTGTTGGGTCATGAGACCCATGTTTGTAATATCTCGCTCCTCGGAGCCTATTGAATAAATACTTGAGTTGTAGAGTCATGTTGTGATGCCATGTTGTATTTGCACATATCGAGCATATTGTGTGTATGTTATTGAAATGCTTGGTATGTGTGGGATCTGACTATCTAGTTGTTTATCCTTAGTAGCCTCTCTTACCGGGAAATGTCTCCTAGTGTTTCCACCGAGCCATGGTAGCTTGCTACTGCTCCGGAACACTTAGGCTGGCCGGCATGTGTCCTTCTTCGTTCCTGTGTCTGTCCCTTCGGGGAAATGTCACGCGATGAATACCGGAGTCCTGTTAGCCCGCTACAGCCCGGTTCACCGGAGTCCTGCTAGCCCAGTGCTACAGCCTGGATTCACTCGCTGATGACCGACACGTTCGATGCTGGGTCATGGATGCCTGTCCCTGTAAGTTTGTGCCACTTTGGGTTTACGACTAGCCATGTCAGCCCGGGCTCCTTATCATATGGATGCTAGCGACACTGTCATATACGTGTGCCAAAAGGCGCAAACGGTCCCGGGCAAAGGTAAGGCGACACCCGTGGGAATACCGTGCGTGAGGCCGCAAAGTGATATGAGGTGTTACATGCTAGATCGATGTGGCATTGAGTCGGGGTCCTGACAGCGTTGGTATCAGAGCTTGACTGCCTGTAGGATTACCAAGCCAAACTGGTCGAAGTTGAGTCTAGAAATTCTTTAGTTATATAAGGGAATTGATTGTGGGATGGAACGTAAGGCTCTTTTTACTCCTTATACCTTATGCCCTTCTGATCTGAGTCATCTTATCTTTCCTACGGGGTTAAGGAACTAGGCTTTCTCTTCTTTCTATCAGGATCACGTGTTACTAATCCGTAGACTTATAGATTGTTGGATTTAAGTCTCAGTTCAGTTCCTACTACTTCCGTATGTTAACTGTTGATCTCGAAACCTTGATATTGTGCTTCTGAGTGGTTATGCCACCATTTTGTGATGTCTCAATCTTTTGAGCATTTACAGCCGTTATGCTGTCCGAGTCATCCCAGGTTTCTAAATAGTCTGATGCATTTGCAAATCCTTTCCTCCGTTTCGATGTTCCTTATGGGCCAGATTAACCACACTAGACGGTGAGTTGAGGTACTCTATTGCCTCGACATTTATGTTGGAGCTATTATTATGACCCTAGGTGTCTCAGGGGATCATCTAGTAGTCTAGCCATGTTTTGTGATCCCAGTGTGATGATTCTGGCCATCATTCCCAAAAGCATCCCGTGATGCCACTTAGTAGTAGGCATTCTACTCCTGGGTTCTGAACCCGAGATTCACTCTACTTACTTCATGTTGGTAGTGTTTGCTAGTTCCTTTAGGATATTAGTAACCTTTGTGATTGTCCTTAAAGTCCATGGTATCTTCTTCTTCCAAATACCATGAACTGCTTATGGCAGAAGTTCCTCGTTGAACTGAACGATCACAACCAGAGTGCTCTTGAGGAGTTCTCCATTTTATATTGTGGCTCTGCCAGTTCTACCTTTCTGCATGGGTTATCCGGAAGAAATATGTTGAATTCGTTCGACATGCTAGTCCATGCATCCACAACTTGGAAAATCATATGTTCCTTTGAGTTGTCCCTCTTTAGTTGTTTTCTGGCCCTCGTCTATCAATTGATAGTCAAGAGTATGCGTGCAATCGTTCATCGATACCTATTACTCTTGTGGTCCATCAAGTCATTCTATTCCAGAATGACTAGGAGAAATGAACTCCAGTACCTCATCCATATCTAGGATTGGGTCAAAATAATTGTACTCCGCAGATCAAAATGCCAATCCAGCTTTTGCTCTGTTCTACCCTGAAGTATTACCGTCTTTATGTCAGGATTTTCATGAGGATTGCACCGGCTCTTGTGAATTCTTGATGTAGTGATACTTCTCGCCATCATTATTCATCCCTCGGTTCCGTATTGTCGCAACCGGAATGCCGACAAGTGAATCGTGATGTGTGAATTCAATACTCCTAGCAACCTTGTTGCTTGGTAGTTAATGGACAATAACCTCATTCTTAGCATGTTGATTTTTGAATCATCGCCCTAAGGTTGATTGTGCTACCTAGTCCTTATTTCCTGGTGCACTCTTTGATTGATGAGTTAGGATTTTGTCAAGTCCTCGCTCATCTGATCATATCATCTTGCCCTGAAAAGAAAGATTGCTCTCGAGCTTAGTAACATACCGGTGGTTCGTGATTTTCCGAATATCTTCTCGGAAGTATTACCAGGTTGTCACCTGACCACTATGTTGAGCTCGTGATCAAGTTGGTTTCTTGTAAACCACCCCCTTCCCAAAAAATCGGTGTCAGATACCCCTGAGCTAGTTGGTTAAGCTAGACAACAACTTGGAGAGTTGGAAGATAAAAGCTTGCCTAACTTAGTTCGTTCCAAAGGGATATTCTTGTGTAGTGTGTGTTGAAGAAAGATGATATCTTCATCGATTGGTCCCTGTGATCAGTTGCTGGACCTATTGTCTTATCAATCCTTTGATTTGAGTGTGGGCTATCGTCAATCAAATCAGTACCAACGATGCTCGTAATGTTGTCTTACTCGTGGTTGATCCCTCGAGCCTATACCATTACATCTTTTGGTCTGACCAACACTATCACCGTGTTCACATGATGGTGGAAGTCCAGTGATATGGAAATTCCGATGAGTTGTTGTTGAGCCCATCAGCAGCATTTTGTCTCCCCCATGATTCATGCTGAACATCAACCTAGTGTTGGAAACTTTTATAGGCATTTTCTTCATGCCCCGTTCATGAAGTATATGTTTGGATGAAAGAAGTGACTTCCTTTGATTCACGTGCATTTGATGTAAGTTGCCGCCGTGAATTCGAGAAAGCATGTTTTTTACCTCCTCTGGAACCATCCCAAGTCAGTTATGCACGTGCGAAGTATTCTGTGGTTTGATAGACTGATCATCTTCATTCCATATGTGTATCCTAGCACACCAAGCCACTGACTGATTTGTTCAAGGAAAAGGAGTTGATGTGCAAATACTAGTTCATGCACAAGATTCCTATATCCTCGATGATGGTTCCCAACCAGAACTCGGTAGTGTTTTATTGTAAGACTACCATGTGCTCATGTTTGTCTGAGGCAGCGTGTTCACACATGTGTAGCAGAACCAGCTCATGTTTTGGAGCTTGCTATCATAGTTCATTTCCCGAGAATCTCGCAACGTCATTTCGTCGATTTGTGTTGCAAACTTTCATTTTTCTTCCTAGACTCGATGAGTCTGGAATATCCTGACACCAACCAGATCTGAATCTCAGGCAGATATGATGGTTGGAACATTTCCCAAGAACTATAATATTGGTCCCTCAATAACCGGTAAAGTGGATGTCGTGGCCAACACACCCAGCCGGAAGACCTATTATTGTAGTATCTTGATTGAAGAAGTTGGCCACCTCCCCATAAGGATTTCGTAGGATTTACTCCCTAGTTGTGCCCTATGATTCTTGTGCTCCCGAAGTCCGACCTTTTACTTGATGTCTAGTTATCAAACCATTTCAATGAATGGGATATGCTAGCACATCAAGGAGAACATTAGGAGCGGAGTGCTAAATGTCTCTCGGTCGATCATCCAGATTTCGTCCCCTTGGCCTCGCTAAGGTGAAATCTGAGAAAGTGTTATCTTTCTTTGTATCTGCATCATCCATCATCATTCATCATGGTAGCAAGTTGTGTTGCCAGGATCATTGACACGAATATTGGTAAAATCTTGATGATTATGGAAATGCTCAATTTCTTGAGAGCACGCGCAAGTGCTAGGTCTGATCATCGACATTAGCTGTATAGTGCTCTCAGTTTCCTCGGCAATGCTATGACCTTTTCAAACAGTGAATTCACTCTCTATTGTTGGGTTTCCCCAGTTACCAGAATCATTCCCAGCATTTGCATTTTGTTCCCAGCTTGCACCGCCAATGTGCCATTCCACCATGGGTCTCTTCCATTTCCGGTGATAAGCAAACTCATCCATTACGTTGTCTTCAACAAGGTAATCCACATCATCCAAGTCCGAGTATGCCATTCTACCGAACCCCTCCAAACGATCGCTCGAGATTTTCCTTAGGCTGGTATAAAGAGTTTCAATGATCTCTGAATCAAAGGTAATTCTTTTTGCCACTTAAGGGGATATTTCCACAAGTCACCTTCCCTAAGGTTCCCCGTTATGGTATCATGGCAATTCAACTCCTCGCTACGTTGACAACCGATCACCACATTCTTAAGTCTGGAATTGTTGTCTACCTAGTGAACCCTCGTCATCTGTTCCACTCCATCCCTCTAGATGTGTGCTTCGTCTCTCAGCTCAAGAGATATTGCTATAACTCACTTGGTGAGCTGATCCTAAGTTGATTGATCTTCGAGAAGATCGATTCTTCCGGAGTTGTCCTTTTCCTCTTGCTGTCATGCTAGCTGGCTCAGAGCAAGACGACGGGACAAAGATGGTGATCGAATCAACATTCATTCGAAGTGCAACCTGGATCGTGAAGATTATACTAGTTTGCGTTTCCCCTTCATCTTACCCTACGCTTGAATCTCGAGACGAGATTCTTGTTTAGTGGGGGTGAGTTGTCACAGCCCTAGAATTTGCTTGTAGCTATTTACCTGAGTGAGCATGATGCATCATGTCTAAATTCTAAAAGTTGAATTGAGGTTAGTTGAAACCCTCATAAATCACTTCAAAAATAATCAACATTAAAATCTTTTCAAAGAAGTCCAAGAAAATGTTCCTCTTAGTCTCTGAAAATATTGGCAAGAGGTAAAACTTAAAACAATATTTTTGGAATCTCAGAGATATTTATTTTGGGCCTTTGAATTAATTAAATAACTATTTGCATTGGATATATATATTCTTTATATAATTATATATGTCCAATAATCCTGGAACATTTTATGTGGCTTGGGATATTTTAATTCTAGTCACATATTTATTTTCAGGATTTTATAAAATGATTTGGTTTGTAAGCTAAATCAAAACAAAGCAAATAATTAGAAAACAGAACAAAAAAAGGAAAGAACAGAAACTTACCCGCAGCCCACCTAGCGCCCCCACCTGGCCCAGCAATGCGGCTGAGGCCCAGCCCAGCTCCCCACCGTCTTCAACCTCTGCCAGTAGGCAGAGGCGTGTCGACGCGCCCGTGCCCGGGCCTCCACCTCCTGCTTCGCCGTGGCAGCCTCCCCGACATCCTCGCGGCGCCACGGAGACACCCAGAGCCTCCCCTCGTTCTCCCCTCTCCCTCTGGACCGCTCCCCCTCCTCTGGCTCTCTCTTTCCCTCTCTTCCCTGTGATCCCCGAGCGCAGCCGTCGCCGCCGTTCGCCATAGCCGCAGCCACCAACCCTCCCTCGCCCCTCCGCCAGTTCCAGAAGCTCCGCCGCTGACCTCTACACCGTCCCCACCAAGCCACACGAGCGGACGCGCCCTGCAGCGGCTTCCCCGACCTCTTCTTCAAGCTTCGACCGCCGAGATCGCCGGCGACCGTGTGCCCTCCCCGACGCCTCCCCGAGTTCATCGTCCGCCCCGTTCGAATCCCCGTAAGCTTCACTTCTATTCCCCTCTCTCCCTGCACGCTTTTGCCCGCTCTATCCATGAAAACCACCGGAGCCGAGAGCTCCGTGCCGCCGGCCATGGCGGCGCCGTGGCCAGGGCCATCCCAGCTTGCGCCTGAGCGCGTCACCATGTTCGCCGCCCTCCCAGGAGCCCGCAGCGCCCTTCGGTCTCTCCTCTAGTGCTCTATAGCACCACCCCAGGATTGCCCGAGCTGCTGCCGCCGCCAAACCTCGTCGCCGGCCACTTTTCCGGCCACCCCAGCACCTATCACCGCCACCACTAGATGCGCGCCACTGCGCGCGTTCGAATGCAGCAAACCACGGCCGAAACGATGCCATGTGGCTCGTTTCCGAGCCCTCCGCCGCGTTTGGACTCGCCGGCGGCTAAACGCCGGCGACCGCTAACCCGATGACCGGCGTGGGTTGACCCCACTGCCCGGTTTGACCCCCCCTCTCTCTCACTGACATGCGGGCCCCGCCCGGCTAATTAAGTTAGGTTAGTATTAACTAAGCTAGGTTAGTTTAGTTAGACACTGACACTCGGGACCCACAGGTCACGGTTTGACCGGACTGTGCCACGTTGACCTGCTGACGTCATCATGACGTCATGCTGACGCAGTAATGTTTTCTGGATTTAATTTAATTCTGAAATGCCAGAAAATTGTATAAACTTCTAAAATTCATAGAAATTCAACCGTAACTCCAAATTAAATAAATTATATATGAAAAATTATCAGAAAAATTCAAGGAATCTATCTGTACCATTTTCATGCATGTTTGAGCAATGTTTGTCCTCTGTTTTGGACAAATCAATTAAATGGCATTTGAATAATCACATATGGAGTTTAAATTTGAATCTTGTATTCAAACCAACTTCATTTAAATCATAGCTAGGTGCATTAGCCCAAAACACATTCATATGCCATGTCATAGCATGCATCATATTGTCGCATTGCATTGATTGTATTTCTTCTTTGTTGCCGGTATCTGTTCCCTCCCGGTAGACGATGTTCCGACGTTGTGATCGTTGACACTGATGAAGACTCAATGTTATCTTCAGAAGTGCCATGCAAGCAAAACCCCCTTGTTCATTCCGATATAATCCCACTCTCTCGCTCCTGCTCTCTTTTACTGCATTAGGACAACAACGATTCATCTGTTACTTGCTGCGGTAGTTGAACCCCTTTATCCTCTGCATGACCTGTCATTGCCACAGTAAATAGATGAAACCCACTAGCATGAGTAGGAGTTGTTTGAGCCCTCTTGTGCCTACTCATTCTTGTTTGTTTGTCATGCCTGCTACTGCTTAGAGTTGAGTCAGGTCTGATTCATCGGGGATGAATCAGAGGCGTGTGAACATGTCCTATTGTGTGTGAGCTAAGTGTGTGAACACGATTTGGTAAAGGTAGCGGTGAGAGGCCATGTAGGAGTACATGGTGGGTTGTCTCATTGCAGCCGTCCTCAGGAACTGAGTTCTGTGTTTGTGATCCATGACCAGTTACTACCACACATTGGGTTCCGGTAACTCGACCCCTCTCGACTTATTAATCAACATGATCTCTGTCCAGGAGTTGCAACTAGTTTCTGGTGTTTGTAGGTAGTGTTAGTAGTCTACCAAGTGGCACCCAGTACAGGTGGGCTTGGGACAGACTAGGCACAGTGGCACGGTGTACCAAGTGGCACCCGGATGGTGGGCTTGGGAACCCTGCTCACATCATTTGGGGCCGTAAGCGACACCCCGGCCGGATCTCCTTGCGGATGGAACCCGAATAGGCGATAAACCTGGACTAGAGACTTGTTCGGTTAGTCAGGTCGTGGCTGACTCCCTCGCCCGGTTTCCGGTTGAAGGTTGCCGAGGTACATGACGTGTACAGGGCGATAAGTGGCGAAAGCGTGTGTGAAGAAGTACACCCCTGCAGGGTTATCATTATCTATTCGAATAGCCGGATTCCTCGGATATGGAAACGTGGACCCCATGCATAGTTCATAGACAAGTGAAAGTGGATACTCTAAAATATGCAAGATAAGAGTGAGTGCTATGGATGGCGTTCTCGTAGGGAGACGGGAGTGGATCCATAGTGGTGTATTGATATGGTGAATATGTGGACTCGTGTGCGCCACCTCAAAAGAGTTACTTGCAGTCGTAGTTCAGGATAGCCACCGAGTCAAAGCTGGCTTGCTGCAGTTAAACTCCACCACCCCCTTTGTTGATAATGATGCATATGTAGATAGATCTGATGTAAGTCTTGCTGGGTACATTTGTACTCACGTTGCTTAATTTATGTTTTTGCAGAGAGACTTCAGTCTCACTAGTAGTTCCACGTGGACTTCGACGTTTAGCTTGTTACCTCAGCTACGATCTTGTGCCTCGGCAGGATCTGGTAGATAGTCAGGCTTCTCAGCCTTTTTCATTTATAGTTGTCTGTACTCAGACATGTTAAGCTTCCGCTTGTGCTTTGACTTGTATGCTCTGATTGTTGGGTCATGAGACCCATGATTGTAATATCTCGCTCCTCGGAGCCTATTGAATACTTACTTGAGTTATAGAGTCATGTTGTGATGCCATGTTGTATTTGCACATATCGAGCATATTGTGTGTATGTTATTGAAATGCTTGGTATGTGTGGGATCTGACTATCTAGTTGTTTATCCTTAGTAGCCTCTCTTACCGGGAAATGTCTCCTAGTGTTTCCACCGAGCCATGGTAGCTTGCTACTGCTCCGGAACACTTAGGCTGGCCGGCATGTGTCCTTCTTTGTTCCTATGTCTGTCCCTTCGGGGAAATGTCACGCGATGAATACCGGAGTCCTGTTAGCCTGCTACAGCCCGGTTCACCGGAGTCCTGCTAGCCCAGTGCTACAGCCTGGATTCACTCGCTGATGACCGACACGTTCGATGCTGGGTCATGGATGCCTGTCCCTGTAAGTTTGTGCCACTTTGGGTTTACGACTAGCCATGTCAGCCCGGGCTCCTTATCATATGGATGCTAGCGACACTGTCATATACGTGTGCCAAAAGGCGCAAACGGTCCCGGGTAAAGGTAAGGCGACACCCGTGGGAATACCGTGCGTGAGGCCGCAAAGTGATATGAGGTGTTACATGCTAGATCGATGTGGCATTGAGTCGGGGTCCTGACATACTATATGATTTAATTCAGTGACCAAATATGTCATGGAAAAATGTGCAACACCTCTGGTTACTATTTACAGTAAAAACCAGAAATAATGAACATTTTTGAAAGCCATTTGGATTCACTGAAAATATTTTTAGGTTGAACCTATTTGAATTCCATTTGGTACTAGGGTTTGGAGATCCCCATTTCAAGTTTCTTTCAAAGTTTAAACATGATGCACACATGAAGTTAGCCTAGTACAATGCCAGAAGCTAGGGATGTGACAACTCACCCCTACTAAACAAGAATCTCGTCCCGAGATTCAGGCGTAGGGTAAGATGAAGGGGAAAACGCAACTAACGCAATCTTCACGATCCAGGT
Source organism: Triticum aestivum (assembly GCF_018294505.1). Taxonomy (NCBI): domain Eukaryota; kingdom Viridiplantae; phylum Streptophyta; class Magnoliopsida; order Poales; family Poaceae; genus Triticum; species Triticum aestivum. The sequence continues at coordinate 627,170,973 of NC_057798.1, forward strand.
TGCACTTCAAATGAACATTGATTCAATCACCATCTTTGTCTTGTCGTCTTGCTCTGAGAACTCCAGCCAACATGACAATGAGAGGAGAAGGAGACTCAAGAAGGATCGATCTTCTCGAAGATCGAACAACTTAGGATCAACTCACGGAATGAGACATAGCAACACCAGTCGAGCTGAGACACAAAACACACATCTAGAGGGATGGAGTGGAACAAATGACGAGGGTTCACTAGGTAGACAACAATTCCACGCTTAAAAGGGTGGTGAACGGTTGTCAACGTAGCGAGGAGTTGAATTGCCATGATACCATAACGAGACTTTTTGGAGGAGGTGACTCGTAGAATATTCTTTGAAGTGGCAAAAAGAATTACTTTTGATTCATAGATCATAGAAACTCTATATACCAGCCGAAGGCAAATTACAATCGATCGGTTGAATGAATTCGAAAGAATGACATACCCAGTTTGGAAAGGAAACTAGAGTTATAAGACAACTCGACAAACGGAAGGCACATCCCAATTGATACCGAGGATATAACCTAGTGTCTGATCATGCCATCGAGAACTTGAGCATTTCCATATTCATCAAGGTTTTACCAATATCCGTGGCAAGGATCCTGGCAACACAACGTACTACCATGATGAATACCGGTGGAAGAGATGCAGATGCAAAGGAGGATAACACCATCTCAGATTTCACCTTGGCGGGGCCAAGGAAACAAAATCTGGATGATCGACCGAGAGACATTTAGCACTCCGCTTCTAATGTTCTCCTTGATGTGCTAGTGTATCCCATTCATATGGTTTGATATCTAGAACATCAAGTAAAGGTCGGACTTCGGGAACACAAAAATCCATAAGAAATAACTACGGAAGTAAATCCTGCAGAATCCTTATGGGAAGGTGGCCAACTTCTTCAATCAAGATACTACAATAATAGGTCTTCTGGCTCGGTGTGTTGGCCACGACATCCACTTACCGGTTACAGAGAGGCCAATATTATAGTTCTTGGGAAATGTTCCAACCATCATATCTGCCTGAGATTCAGATATGGTTGGTGTCAGAATATCCCATACTCGTTAAGTCTAGAAAGAAAAGTTAAAGTTTGCAACACAAATCGATGAGATGACATTGCGAGATTCTCGGGAAATGAACTACGATAGCAAGCTCCAAAACATGAGCTGGTTCTGCTACACACATGTGAACATGTTGTCCCGGACAAGCATGACCACATAGTAGTCTTATAGTAAAAACACTACCGAGTTCAGGTTAGGAACCACCATCGAGGACATCGAAGTCCTTGTGTACTTATCGACGAACTTCTTATCCTTGAACAAATCAATCAGTGGCTTGGTGTGCTAGGGACACATATAGAATGAAGGTTGCAAGTCTCCAAACCACAGAGTACTTCGCACATATGCATGACTGATTTGGGGTGACTCTAGAGGAAGCAACATTGACTTTCTCGAATCCACGGCGGCAACTTGCTCCAAATGCACATGAATTAGAGGAAGTCACTTCTTTCATCCAAGCATATGCTTCATGAATGGATCACGAAGATAATCCTTACAAAAGTTACCAACATTAGCTGGATGTTCAACACGAATCATGGAGAAGGTAGGAAAGTGTGTCGATGGGCTCAACAACAATTCATCCAGGCTTCCATATAAGTGGAATTCTAGAATTATGTGAACAAGGTGATAGCATTGGTCAGACTCAAAGATATAATGGTGTATGCTCAAGGGGTCAACCATGAGTAAGACAACACTACGAATATCATTGGTTCTGATTTGATTTGACGATAGCCCATACTCAAATCAAAGTTTTGACAAGATAATAGCGCCGACAATTGATCATGAGGATCAATCGTGGAAGATATCATCTTTCTTCAACACACACACACAAGGATATCCCTTTTGGATGAACTGAGTCGGACAAGCTTTATCTTTCAACTCTCCAAGTTGTTGTTTAGATTAACCAACTAGCTCAGGGGTATCCAACACAGATTCTTGGAGAAGGGGTGGTTGATAGGAAAACCAACTTGATCAGGAGCTCAACATAACAGTCATGTGACAACCTGGTGATACTTCCGAGAAGATATTCAGAAAATCACGAACCACCGGTATGTTACTAAGCTTGAGAACAATCGTGCTTTTTAGGGCAAGACGATATGATCAACAGAGCGAGAGATTGACACAGTCCTAACTCATTGATCGGAGGGTGCACCGGAAATAAGGACTAGGTAGCACGATCAATCTTAGAATGATGATTCCATAACCAACACACTAAGAATGGGATTTCCGTCCATTAACCACTAAGCAACATGGTTGCTAGGGGTATAGATTTCACACATCATAGTTCATCTATCGGCATTCCGGTTGCAACAACACGGGAGCCGAGAAATGACTATTGAGGGCGAGAAGTATCACTGTATCAAGATTTCATAGGATGGTGTGCAATTCCCATGATAATATTAATATAAAGATGGTAATACTACAAGGTAGAGCAGAACAAAGGCTGGATTAGCAATTTGATCTGTGGAGCACAACTACTTTGACCCAATCCTGGATATGGATGAGGTTCTGAAGTTCGTTTCTCCTAGTCATTCCGGAATAGAATGGCTTGACGGACCACAAGAGTGATAGGCATCGATGAGCACGAGTGCACAACTACTCTTGACTATCAATTGATAGACGAAGGTCAGAAAACAACTAAAGAGGGACAACTCCAAAGAACATGTGATTTTCTGAGTTGCGGATGCATAGATTTAGTATGTCAAACAAAGCTCAACATATTTATTCCGAATAACCCATGCAGAAAGGTTGAACTGGCAGAGTAACAACATAGAATCGAGAACTCGTCAAGAGCACTCTGGTTGTGATCTTTTGGTTCAAAGAACTTCTGCCATAAACGGTTCATAGTATTTGGAAGAAGGAAATACCACGGACGTCAAGGACTAACACAAAGGTTACTAATATCCTAAAGGAACTAGCAAACACTATCAACACGAGGTAAGTAGGGTGAATCTCGGGTTCAAGAACCCAGGAATAGAATACCTACTACTAAGTGCATCACGGGATGCTTTCGAGAATAACGGCCAGAATCATCACACTGGGAACACAAATCATGGCTAGCTTACTAGGTGATACTGTAGACACCTAGGGTCATAATAATAACTCCAACATACATGTCGAGGCAATAAAGTACCTCAACTCACTGATTTGTGTGATCAATCTGACCGAAGGGACATCGGGAACGGGAAGAAGGGATTTGCAAATGCATCAGACTATTTGGAAACCTGGGATGACTCGGATAGCATAACGACTGTAAATGTTCAAAAGGATTTAAGACATCCTGCAAAATGGTGGCATAACCACTCGATCATCACAATATCAAGATTCCGAGACCAACTATAAACACACGGAAGTAGTAGGAACTGAATAGAGGCTTAAATCTATCAATCCTATAAGTCTACGGATTAGTAACACGTGATCCTAATAGAAAGAAGAGATAGCCTAGTTCCTTAACCCCGTAGGAAGATATGATGACTCAGATCAGAAGGTCATAAGGTAAAGGAGTAAAAAGAGCCTTACGTTCCATCCCACAATCAATTCCCTTATATATCTAAAGAATTTCTAGACTCAACTTCGACCAGTTTGGCTTGGTAATCCTACAGGCAGTTAGGCTCTGATACCAAAGCTGTCAGGACCCTGACTCAATGCCACACCGATCTAGCATGTAACACCTCATATCACTTTGCGGCCTCACGCATGGTATTCCCACGGGTGTCGCCTTACCAGGCCCGGGACCGTTTGCGCCTTTTGGCTCACGTATATGATAGTGTCGCTAGCATCCATATGACAAAGAACCCGGGCTGACATGGCTAGTCGTAAACCCAAAGTGGCACTAACTTACAGGGACAGGCATATATGACCCAACAACGAACGTGTCGGTCATCAGCGAGTGAATCCGGGCTGTAGCAACTAGGCTAGCGGGACTCCGGTAAACCGGACTGTAGCAGGCTAACAGGACTCCGGTAGACACCGCGTGACATTTCCCTGAAGGGACAGACACAGGAACGAAGAAGGACACATGCCGGCCAGCCTAAGTGTTCTGTTGCAGTAGAAAGCTACCAGGCTCAGTGGAAGCACTAGGAGACATTTCTCGGTAAGAGGGGCTACCAAGGATAAACAACTAGATAGTTAGATCCCACACATACCAAGCATTTCAATAACATACACACAATATGCTCGATATGTGCAAATACAACATGTCATCACAACATGACTCTACAACTCAAGTATTTATTCAATAGGCTCCGAGGAGTGAGATATTACAAACATGGGTCTCATGAACCAACATTCAGAGCAAACAAGTCAAGCACAAACGGAAGCTTAACATGTCTCAGTACAGACATCTACAAAAGAAAAAGGCTGAGAAGCCTGACTGTCTATCAGATCCCGCCGAGGGCACAAGATCGTAGCTGAGGTAACAAGCTAAACGTCGAAGTCCACGTGGAACTACTAGTGAGACTGAAGTCTCTCTGCAAAAACATAAAATAGGCAAACGTGAGTACAAATGTACCCAGCAAGACTTACATCAGAACTATCTACATATGCATCATTATCAACAAAGGGGTGGTGGGGTTTAACTACAGCAAGCCAGCTTTGACTCGGTGGCTATCTTGAACTACGACTGCAAGTAACTCTTTTGAGGTGGCGCACACGAGTCCATATATTCACCATATCAATACACCACTATGGATCCGCTCCCGTCTCCCTACGAGAACGCCATCCATAGCACTCATGCTTATCTTGCGTATTTTAGAGTATCCACTTTCACTTGTCTATGAACTATACAGGCAACCCAGAAGTCCTTTACCGTGGACACGGCTATTCGAATAGATCATATTAACCCTGCAGGTGTGTACTTCTTCACACACGCTCTCACCACTTACCACCGTTTACACGACATGTACTCGGCAACCTTCAAGCGGAAGCCCAGCGAGGGTGTCGGCCACGACCTGACTAACCACACAAGTCTCTCGTCCAGGTTTATCGCCTATTCGGGTTCCATCCAAAAGGAGATCCGGCCGGGGTGTCGCTCACGGACCCAAACGATGTGTGCAGGGTTCCCAAGCCCACCATCTGGGTGCCACTTGGTACACCGGGCCACTGTGCCTAGTCTGTCCCAAGCCCACCTGTACCGGGTGCCACTTGGTAGACTAGTAACACTACCTACAAACACCAGAAACTAGTTGCAACTCCTGGACAGAGATCAAGTTGATTAATAAGTCGAGAGAGCTTGGAGCGCCTGGAGCCCAATGTGTGGTAGTAACTGTTCATGGATCACAAACACAGAACTCAGTTCCTGAGGACGGCTGCAATGAGACAACCCACCATGTACTCCTACATGGCCTCTCACCGCTACCTTTACCAAATCGTGTTCACACACTTAGCTCACACACAGTAGGACATGTTCACACACATCCAATTCATCCCCGATGAATCAGACCTGACTCAACTCTAAGCAGTAGCAGGCATGACAAACAAGCATGAATGAGTAGGCACATCGGGGCTCAAACAACTCCTACTCAGGCTAGTGGGTTTCATCTATTTACTGTGGCAATGACAAGTCATGCAGAGGATAAGGGGTTCAGCTACCGCAGCAAGTAACAAATATGTCGTTGTTGTCCTAATGCAGTAAAAGAGAGCAGGATCGAGAGAGTGGGATTGTATCGGAATGAACAAGGGGGTTTTTCTTGCCTGGCACTTCTGAAGATAATATAGCTCTTCATCGATGTCATCGATCTCATTGTTGGAACGTCGTCTACTGAGAGGGAACAAATACCGACAAACAAGGGAGAACACAATCAATGCAATGCAACAATATGATGTATGAATGTGAGATGGCAATATGCTGCGGTTTGTGCTAATGCAACTAGCAGCAAGTTAAATGGAGGTTGTTTGAACCCTAGGTTCAAATTCAAACTCCATATGTGGATATTCATATGCCATTTATTTGATTTGCCCTAAACAGTGGTCATAAGTTGTTCTAACATGCATGAGAATGGTACAAATTGATAGATTGGATTTTTCTGATCATTTTTCATATATAACTTTTTTCATTTGGAGTTACAGTTGATTTTCTATGATTTTTAGAAGTTTAGGACATTTTCTGGAATTTCCTGAATTAAATTAAATCCAGAAAAGAGTTACTGCGTCAGCACGACATCACCCTGACGTCATCAGGTCAACAGGGCGGGTCAGGTCAAACCTGACCAGTGGGGTCCACTAGTCAGTGACTGGGGCTGATTAATGTCGCTGACATGTGGGCCAGGTCAACGGCCACGTCAGCTGGGTCAATTCTGACGCGTGGGGCCAGTCAACGTGTGATGTGGCCAGGTCAAACTGACCCGTGGGGCCTGTAGGGTTAGTTTAACCTAAACAGGAGCTAATCCAAGGTTAGTTAGTTAGCGGGGCCCAGGTGTCAGTGGCTGCGGTGGTAATTAGTGGGTGGATTAGACCTAATCTAATCATGCCACGTCGGCGTCGCCAGATCAAGTCGCCGACGACCTTAAAGAACGGTGGTGGCTCATCGGAGTTTCTATTCTGGCTGCCAATCGCAAGGCAGAGGGCATCTACGTGTTGCAGGTGCTTGGCCGCATCCATCTACGCAAACAGGAGGGGCTGAGGTCAGCCGAGCTCGCCGGAATCAAGCTCACGGCGGCGGACGGAGTTCGGGCGATGATGCAACCGTCGCTATGGTGCACGACAGGAGCAATGGGTGGCCTCTACATTCTCCTGGTGAGGTGTGGGGCACGGTTCCATGCTCGGAGGTGAGCTGCGGTGGTCCTGGCCGCGACGATGAGGAACCACGGCGGCGGTGAGTTCACGGCTCCGGTGACTCGGGCGGCTAGAGGTGCGTACGGGCATGGGGAGCAGGGGAGAAGAAGGTGGATCTCACAGCGGGGTCAGAGATGGTCTCAGCGAGCTCAGGGAGGCGGAGACGGCGGCAAATCGACGGCAGCGATCCTCGGTGGCCGAGGATGGGAACGACGAAGCTAGCGGCATCCAGGGGCTTCCGGTGCCTTTCGTCTGGGTGAGGATGAAGAGGGGGGCGAGGCGGAGCTTCCTGGGGCGTCGGCGAGGCGGGGCTGTGGCTGTGGGCGCGGTGAACGGCGTCGATGGCGATGGTGGCACTCGGGCACGAGTTGCAGAGCGAGAGGGAGAGCAGCAGGGAAGGGGATGAGCACGAGAGGGAGTGAGAGAGGTCTAGAAGTGTGCGTGGCGTCGCCAGACGCGGATTAGGACGAAGGAGAGGCCTCCAGCGCGAAGCAGGAAGTGGCCGGCGTCGACGCGCGTGCGTCCAGCACGCAGCTGCTTCAGGGCGAGGGGGAGGAAGATGACTGGCAGCTGGGCTGCACAGTAACGGGCCGCGCAGGTGGGCTGGTATCCCTGGTGGGCCTCAAGGTAAGTCCAGGTAAGGTTGCTCTGTTTTATTTCTTGTTTTCTATTTTCTGTAAAATTTAGGGATTTTGTAAAAATACTAAAACGTTTCCAAAAATCGTGCAAATAACTGTGGGCTCTGTTGGAATTATTCCTAATAGCCCACACTTAAGTTCAGAATTAATTGAGCACATTAAATAATATATAGCACTTAAATGCCCAATTGCAAATACTGTATGATTTAATTCAGTGACCAAATATGTCATGGAAAAATGTGCAACTCCTTTGGTTACCGTTTACAGTAAAAACCAGAAATAATGAACATTTTTGAAAGCCATTTGGATTCACTGAAAATATTTTTAGGTTGAACCTATTTGAATTCCATTTGGTGCTAGGGTTTGGAGATCACCATTTCAAGTTTCTTTCAAAGTTTAAACATGATGCACTTATGAAGTTAGCCTAGTGCAATGCCAGAAGCTAGGGATGTGACATCTATGCGTTGGGGCCAGTTGCCCCTAATTTTAACCCATGGTCCTCCTGCCCGATCACCTTCGATCGAAGGGACCATCCCACCAGCATCCGCCACGGCAGATTCGCCGCATTGGTCCTAGACCCAATTATCGACGGATTTCACCTTACCAGAGTCCTAATGGACGACGGCAGCAGCCTGAACCTGCTTTACTAGGACACAATGCAAAAAATGGGCATCGATCCTTCAAGGATTAAACCCACAAAGATAACCTTCAAAGGCGTCATACCAGGTGTAGAGGCCAGCTGTACAGGCTCGGTTACACTTGAAGTGGTCTTCGGATCCCCGGATAACTTCCAGAGCAAAGAGTTAATCTTCGACATAGTCCCATTCCGCAGCGGCTATCACGCCCTGCTTGGACGAACCGCATTTGCAAAATTGAATGCGGTGCCGCACTACGCATATCTCAAGCTCAAGATGCCAGGACCTCGCGGAGTCATCACGGTAAACAGAAACACCGAACACTCTCTCCTAACGGAGGAGCACACGGCGGCCCTGACGGCGGAAGTACAGAGTAGCCTCTCAAGGCAGTTCTCCAATCCAGGCGTCAAATGTCCGGACAACGTCAAGCGAGCCCGAAGTAACCTACAACAAATCCGGCTGGCACGTTCTGAGCAAGCATAGCAGTGCGGACCCAACCCCAACCCCTGCCAAATGGCGATACTGGTACCACGCGTACATAATTACGCCTTAGAGATACCATGGGCATAAGGGGAGGGGCACAACTACGGCACGCCCAGAATGCGGCTCAACCGCACTAAGGGGCTCCCTATTTCACCGTTTTCCTTCTTTCAGGACCCAACTATTCGGAAGGCCTGTCCGACAATACACTCGCCGAACACACGATGCAACAGCCAGGGAAAGAGCAAGCCACGTCAAACGTCCATGTGGTCTCTATAACGAGTTTAACACCTGTTTTACTTACAATCCCGCAGCTTTCCCCTAGAGGGGAGCATGTCAAATACTCCCATCTCTTGCTTATCGCACTTCTTGTATCGTTCTGCTTTCGCAGCAGCCCTTTTTAATAAACAATATATAGCTCTTCTCTATTATTGTACATATCTATTTTTATATACAAATATGTTCAGTCATGACATTCTGCAACCGTACACTTTGGTACGGACAATACACCAGGGGCTTAAAACACCCCATAACATGGTGTGAGAAGACCGAACACTCTCATGAGTGCGGCACCCTGAAATTATAGAACTATATGCATCGGCTCCGAATCATGTCTTTGGTCAATAGTTGGGTTTGCGCGGCTCCCATGTTTTGGTACCTTACGTTCCGCAATGTTGGCTAAGGTAGCGCTGGGAGAACTACTGCGATTGTGCCCCAGTTGAGCTGGGTTAACATCTCAGTAGAGAAAGCTAAAACTGACTATCATGATAGTGCGAGAGACCGGTCGCTGTTCGCGAGGTTTTACGAGTCCTTAAAGACTTATGCCGCTTAGAGCAATGAACCGGACTTATCCGGCCTAGGCGTGGATACCGCCCCGAACTCGGTCTTCCGAATACTAGGGGCTTTGCCGAAATTTAAAATTATAGAATTCTATGGCTAAGTGAGAGTGATAAAGCATTATAAGTCCGACGACCTGGTTCATTGTGCTGAGCGCCTCCCTAGATGGACCCAAGAATGGGAACAAGAGCGCTCAGGTTTATCCCGAACACCCCAGCACTCGTGGCATGGGGGTCGAAGCCGACGACTTGCATCTCTCAGATTTGATAAACACCGCACAGAAGGTAATATTTTAAATTAACAAGCATTGCTTAACGCATATGAACAAAGTTTCAGCGTACAGGATAACAAATGCGAGTCTACTCAAAAATTACATCTTTGGGGCATTCGTCCGCTATACGGTGAGCACCCTTCAGGACACCCGTATAATACATCTCGGGCGTGCGATACTCCTTGCCCGGCGGTGGCGCGTCCGTCAAAAGCTTCTCAGCGTCCAGCTTGCCCCAGTGCACCTTAGCACGGGCAAGGGCCCAACGGGCACCTTCGATACAAACGGAGCGCTTGACGACCTCAATCCACGGACACACATCCACCAGCTGCCGCACCAGACCGAAGTAGCTCCCAGGCATGTCTTCTCCAGGCCACAGCCGAGCTATGAGGCCCTTCATGGCCTGTTTGGCCACCTTGTGGAGCTCGACCAGCTGCTTCAGCTGGTCGCTCAGGGGCACCGGATGTTCGGCCTCAGCATACTGAGACCAGAACACTTTTTCCGTCGAGCTCCCCTCTTCGGCTCGGTAATGTGTGGCGGCATCAGACACACTACGGAGCAGATCGGTGAACGCTCCTGGAGAGCTCCGGATTCGGGTAAGTAGCAGATAATTAACTTTTATATTCTTGCTTTGCATAAAGAATGCCTTACCCGCCGCTATCTTCCTCATCGCCTCGATCTCCTGGAGGGCCTTCTGGGCTTCGTCCTTAGCGTTTTTGGCACTCTCAAGAGCCAGGGCGAGCTCGGACTCTCGAGTCTTTGAGTCACGCTCCAAGCTCTCGTGTTTTTCCATGAGAGCCTGGAGCTCTTGCCGCACCTCCGTCACCCGCGGCTCCTGCTTCTCTCGCTCGGTGCGCTCCAGGGCCGCACTGTTTTCGGCCTTGGAGACCGCCTCCTTCAGGGTCACCACCTCGTCTGTGTCCCCTGCAACATTTAAGTTGGTCCTGTCATTATTTGCAACCAAGTATTTCTATATACATTTATATATGGTATTACATACCCTCCTTGTCCTTGAGCCGCTTCTTGGCACGGCCGAGCTCGTTCTCGGACCGCTCGAGATTCTCCTTCAAGGCATTGACCTCCTCAGTCAGTGCGGCAGAGGTCAGCAGCGCAGCCTGCATTCCCATATTGACATATTTTTATCCGACTCCTGCGTATATCTTTTTAGATCCTCAGCTTGGCTTTTCTTTCCGAACACCGAACTGAGCATCAGGGGCTACTGTCTATGCAGTAACATTTTTTATATGTTTTTAACACATACCTCAAAGCCTGTTAACAGACTTGTATAGGCTTCTGTCAGCCCACTCTTGGCGGACTGAACCTTCTGAATCACCGCACTTATAACAGTGCGGTGTTCCTCGTTGATGGAAGCGCCGTTAAGCGCCTCCAGCAAATTGGCCGGCGCCTCCGGATGGACGGAGGTCACCGGCTTCGTAGGCTTACCTTTCTTATGAAGGCGTTGCCTGTCGGGCTCGGGAACCATCGATGGTTCCGGAGCAGTGTCCGGCTCGGGGCCGGACTTAGATCCCTCCGAAGCTTTACCCCCTTTGGGCCTGGAGTCCGGGAGGTTGCCTTGTGGTGCCTCCAGGACCACCTCCTCCTGGTTTTGCCCCTTTCGGGACTCCACCTCAGCGTCGTCTGTAGGGAGAGGGGAGGAGGCCGTCGGAAGTGAAGCGCTATTCACATCCAACGAGTCCAGGGATCCACTCGACGAATCGCCGAGCTTAGCCCGGGGCGGACTGCATCATTAAATTTAGCATCAGAAGGAACCATGCATCAGAGGAGCGCCGTAAGTTATTCGGATATCCGGATACTTACGATTTTGCCAGGGGCTTGACTCTGGGTGGCCATTCCTCCCCGCCGTCCTCGGCATCCGAGGCGTAGTCCGACAGAGGGGTCTTCCCCTTCTTGGATCCCCCAGCCTCCCCAGTTGGGGCGGCCTTCCTTTTCTTTCCTCCCCTCGCGGGAGGGGGAGAGGCTTGTTCTTCTTCTTCCTCTTCCTCCTCCTCCTTCTCCGAGGCGGAGGGTGCTTTGGGGTCGTCGGGCGATGAATCCGACACCACCGGGCGCCGGGAACTCTTTCGGGTCCCCGTGGCCTTCTCCTTGGCCTTCTTCTCTGGCACCACGTGAGGTGCTGGAACCAGTAGCTTCGCCAAGCGTGCGTCTGCTGGGCCTTCGGGCAAAGGGGCCGGACAGTCAAACTGTCCGGATGTCCTCTTCCAGTCCTGTCAAAAGAACGGGAGTTTAGATCCCACATAGAGTCACACTATGAAATTCGGGTGTCCTGTAAGGGATTAAATGTAAGCTTACTTCGGAGGCTTGACGTTTGGTGCAGAATCCGCGATCCTCGGTGACAGGAGGGGAGACCTCAGAACTCTTGAAAAGCACCTTCCAGGCGTCCTTGTGCTTCGTTTCGAAGAGCCGGGATAGAGTCTGGTGCTGGGTCGGGTCGAACTCCCACAAATTGAAGTCCCGTCGTTGATATGGGAGGATCCGGCGGAAGAGCATGACCTGGACTACGTTGACAAGTTTGACCTTCTTGGTCACCAGATCTCGGACGCAGGTTTGGAGTCCGGTCACCTCTTCCGGATTACCCCACGACATGCCCGTCTCTTTCCAAGATGTGAGCCGGGTGGGGATGCCAGATCAAAATTAGGGGGCCGCTGCCCACTTAGGGTCACACGGCTCGGTGATGTAGAACCACCCCGATTGCCACACTTTGATGGTTTCCACGAAGGCACCCTCGAGCCAAGTGACGTTGGCCATCTTGCCCACCATAGCACCTCCGCACTCTGCTTGTCGGCCTTTCACAACCTTCGGCTTGACGCTGAAGATCTTCAGCCATAGGCCAAAGTGAGGCTGGATGCGGAAGAAGGCCTCGCACATGACGATAAACGCCGAGATATTGAGGATGAAGTTCGGGGCCAGATCATGGAAGTCCAGGCCGTAGTAGAACATGAGCCCCTGGATGAACGGGTGAAGAGGAAAACCCAGTCCGCGGAGGAAATGGGGAAGAAAAACAACCCTCTCATGGGGCCTGGGGGAGGGGATGAGTTGCCCCACATCTGGAAGCCGGTGCGCGATGTCGTCAGACAGGTATCCGGCCTTCCTTAGCTTTTTGATTTGTCCCTCCGTGACGGAGGAGTCCATCCATCTACCTCCCGCTCCGGACATGATCGGAGAAGGTTGAGGTGGAAAGTGCGGGCTTGGGCGTTGGAGCTCGAGCGCGTAGGGACGGATAAGCAGAAGAGGAAGAAGGCATGAGTAGAAAAGGCGGATCCTTATCCCCTTATATGGGCGGCCAAAACTACGAGCCCCCACCGGCCTAATAAAACTCGCGTGTCTCCCGAGCGCCGTGGTTAATGGCGCGGTTGGGTTACCCACGCCCGTATTGATGAGAATCCCGGAATAAGGGGACACGATCTATGCTTTGACAAGACATGCCAAGGAAACCGCCTCGCTAAACGCACTGAGGTGGAACAATAAAATGAATAAAAGCCTGGCCGTGGCATGATGTCACGCCGCGGAATACGTCAGCAGATCCGATTGATGCAAATATTATTCTCTATACGGTGGAATGTGGAACTTATTTTGCAGAGCCGGACACTACCCTGGTGTTCAACATCTTCTATGGAATATTCGGAGGAGGAACCCGCCTTGCAATGCCGAAGACAACTTGCGCGCCGGACTCGTCGTCATTGAAGCCTGGTTCAGGGGCTACTGAGGGAGTCCCGGATTAGGGGGTGTCCGGATGGCCGGACTAAGACCTTTGGCCGGACTCCCGGACTATGAATATACAAGATTGAATACTCCGTCCCGTGTCCGGATGGGACTTTCCTTGGCGTGGAAGGCAATCTTGGCGGTACGATATGAAGATCTCCTCCCATTGTAACCGACTCTGTGTAACCCTAGCCCTCTCCGTGTCTATATAAACCGGAGAGTTTTAGTCCATAGGACGAACAACAATCATACCATAGGCTAGCTTCTAGGGTTTAGCCACTCCGATCTCGTGGTAGATCTACTCTTGTACTACCCATATCATCAATATTAATCAAGCAGGAGTAGGGTTTTACCTCCATCGAGAGGGCCCGAACCTGGGTAAAAACATTGTGTCCCTTGTCTCCTGTTACCATCCGCCTAGACGCATAGTTCGGGACCCCCTACCCGAGATCCGCCGGTTTTGACACCGACAGCGGCTATGGCAAGTGTGCGGCCAACGACAAGGAAGGAAGGTTTTTATAGCGGTGAGTGGGCGGCTAGCAGGCGGCAGCCATGTGGACGCGTGGGCGGGAGGGGGTGGGACGTGCGGCGGTGGTGCGCCTTCACTGCGCCGCCCATGAATCAATGGAAGGCTGACTTGTGGCAGCCTTCGCATTGATTCCCACGGGAAACCAAGGCAATGAGGATGGCGAATATTCTTGGCGTCGCCCTATCGCTGACTCGGCGGGTCCACCAGACCTTAGCGCCAAAAATGTTTCCACTGGCTCCCTCGAGCACCCCCCAGCGTGTCGGGTTCGGCCTTGGTCTGCTAGCGCCAATTTCGCCCTAACCGACGAATATTAGGCTTCTGGGTACGCGGTCGGGCCAATTTATTTGAGCTGCCGCTAGAAAAGGGGCTTGGGGGCCTGTTGGGGGGGGGGCGGCGGCGAGCAGAGAGCTCTAATGTGGAGAAACTTGGCACCAGAAGGCTGAAGGAAATATGCCCTAGAGGAAATAATAAAGTTATTATTTATTTCCTCATATCATGATAAATGTTTATTATTCATGCTAGAATTGTATTAACCGGAAACATGATACATGTGTGAATACATAGACAAACTTAATGTCACTAGTATGCCTCTACTTGACTAGCTTATTAATCAAAGATAGTTATGTTTCCTAACCATAGACATGAGTTGTCATTTGATTAACGGGATCACATCATTAGGAGAATGATGTGAATGACTTGACCCATTCCGTTAGCTTAGCACTTGATCGTTTAGTATGTTGCTATTGCTTTCTTCATAACTTATACAAGTTCCTATAACTATGAGATTATGCAACTCCCATTTACCAGAGGAACACTTTGTGTGCTCCCAAACGTCACAACGTAACTGGGTGATTATAAAGAAGCTCTACAGGTGTCTCCAAAGGTACATGTTGGGTTGGCGTATTTCGAGATTAGGTTTTGTCACTCTGATTGTTGGAGAGGTATCTCTGGGCCCTCTCGGTAATGCACATCACTATAAGCCTTGCAAGCAATGTAGCTAATGAGTTAGTTACGGAATGATCCATTACGTTACGAGTAAAGAGACTTGCTGGTAACGAGATTGAACTAGGTATTGAGATACCGACGATCGAATCTCGGGCAAGTAACATACCGATGACAAAGGGAACAACATATCTTGTTATGAGGTTTGACCGATAAAGATCTTCGTAGAATATGTGGGAGCCAATATGAGCATCCAGGTTCCGCTATTGGTTATTGACCGGAGACAGTTCTAGGTCATGTCTACATAGTTCTCGAACCCGTAAGGTCCGCACGCTTAAGGTTTCATTGACAGTTTTATTATGAGTTTATGAGTTTTGATGTACCAAAGGTTGTTCGGAGTCCCGGATATGATCACGGACATGATGAGGAGTCTCGAAATGGTCGAGACGTAAAGATCGATATATTGGACGACTATATTTGGACACCGGAAAGGTTCCGGGTGAGATTGGGACAATACCGGATCTCCGGGAGGTTATCGGAACCCCCCCGGAGGTATATGGGCCTTATTGGGCCATAGTGGAAAGGAGGGAGAAGAAGCAAAGGAGGGGGCACCCCCCAAGCCCAATCCGAATTGGGAGGGGGGCCGGCCCCCCCCTTTCCTTCTTCCCTCCCCCTCTTCCTTCCCTCTCCTACTCCTAATAGGAAAAGGGGGAGTCCTACTCCCGGTTGGGATTGGACTCCCCCTAGGGCGTGCCACCCCCTTGGCCGGCCCCCTCTCCTCCACTCCTTTATATACGGGGGAGGGGGGCACCCCATAGACACAACAGTTGATCCTTGGATCTCTTAGCCGTGTGCGGTGCCCCCCTCCACCATAGTCCTCCTCGATAATATTGTAGCGGTGCTTAGGCGAGGCCCTGCCACGGTTGAACATCAAGATCGTCACCACACCGTCATGCTGACGGAACTCTCCCTCGACACTCAGCTGGATCGGAGTTCGAGGGACGTCATCGAGCTGAACGTGTGCTAGAAGTCGGAGGTGCCGTTGTTTCTGTGCTTGATCGGTCGGGCCATGAAGACGTACGACTACATCAACCGCGTTGTTCTAACGCTTCCGCTTTCGGTCTACAAGGGTACGTGGACACACTCTCCCCTCTCGTTGCTATGCATCACCATGATCTTGCGTGTGCGCAGGAAAATTTTGAAATTACTACATTCCCCAATAGTGGCATCAGAGCCTAGGTTTTATGCGTTGATGTTATATGCACGAGTAGAACACAAGTGAGTTGTGGGCGATACAAGTCATACTGCTTACCAGCATGTCATACTTTGGTTCGGCAGTATTGTTGGATGAAGCTGCCCGGACCGACATTACGCGTACGCTTACGCGAGACTGGTTCTACCGACGTGCTTTGCACACAGGTGGCTGGCAGGTGTCAGTTTCTCCAACTTTAGTTGAACTGAGTGTGGCTACGCCCGGTCCTTGAGAAGGTTAAAACAGCACTAACTTGACAAACTATCATCATGTTTTTGATGCGTAGGTAAGAACGGTTCTTGCTCAGCCCGTAGCAGCCACGTAAAACTTGCAACAACAAAGTAGAGGACGTCTAACTTGTTTTTGCAGGGCATGTTGTGATGTGATATGGTCAAGACGTTGTTGGGGAACGTAGTAATTTCAAAAAATTTCCTATGTACACGCAAGATCATGGTGATAGCATAGCAACGAGAGGGGAGAGTGTTGTCCACGTACCCTCGTAGACCGTAAGCGGAAGCGTTATCACAACACGGTTAATGTAGTCGTACGTCTTCACGATCCGACCGATCCAAGCACCGAACGTACGGCACCTCCGAGTTCAGCACACGTTCAGCTCGATGACGATCCCCGAGCTCCGATCCAGCAAATCTTTGGGGATGAGTTCCGTCAGCACGATGGCGTGGTGATGATGATGATGTTCTACCGGCGCAGGGCTTCGCCTAAACTCCGCGACGATATGACCGAGGTGGAATATGGTGGAGGGGGGCACCGCACACGGCTAAGGAACGATCCGTAGATCAACTTGTGTGTTATGGGGTGCCCCCTTGCCCTCGTATATAAAGGCGGGAGGGGGAGGTGTGGCCGGCCCCTTTGGGGTGCGCCTGGAGGAGTCCTACTCCCACCGGGAGTAGGACTCCCCCCTCTTGCCTTGGTGGAGAAGGAAAGGGGGGAGGGGAAAGAGGAAAGGGGGGCGCCGCCCCCCTTCCTTGTCCTATTCGGACTAGGGGGGAGGGGGCGCGCGGCCTGTCCTGGCCGGCCCTCCTCTTCTTCCTCATGGCCCACTAAGGCCCATTAACCCCCGGGAGGGTTCCGGTAACCCCCCGGTGTTCCGGTAAAATCCCTATTTCACCCGGAACCTTTCCGATGTCCAAACATAGGCTTCCAATATATCAATCTTTATGTCTCGATCATTTCGAGACTCCTCGTCATGTCCGTGATCACATCCGGAACTCCGAACAAACTTCGATACATCAAAACTTATAAACTCATAATAAAACTGTCATCGTAACGTTAAGCGTGCGGACCCTACGGGTTCGAGAACTATGTAGACATGACCTAGAACTATTCTCGGTCAATAACCAATAGCGGAACCTGGATGCCCATATTGGTTCCTACATATTCTACGAAGATCTTTATCGGTCAAACCGCATAACAACATACGTTGTTCCCTTTGTCATCGGTATGTTACTTGCCCGAGATACGATCTTCGGTATCCAATACCTAGTTCAATCTCGTTACCGGCAAGTCTCTTTACTCGTTCCGTAATGCATCATCCCGTAACCAAATCATTTGGTCACATTGCTTGCAAGGCTTATAATGATGTGCATTACTGAGAGGGCCCAGAGATACCTCTCCGACAATTGGAGTGACAAAACCTAATCTCGAAATACGCCAACTCAACATGTACCTTCGGAGACACCTGTAGTACTCCTTTATAATCACCCAGTTACGTTGTGACGTTTGGTAGTACCCAAAGTGTTCCTCCGGTAAACGGGAGTTGCATAATTCTCATAGTTACAGGAACATGTATAAGTCATGAAGAAAGCAATAGCAATATACTAAACGATCAAGTGCTAGGCTAACGGAGTGGGTCATGTCAATCACATCATTGTCCTAACGATGTGATCCCATTAATCAAATGACAACACATGTCTATGGTTAGGAAACATAACCATCTTTCATTAATGAGCTAGTCAAGTAGAGGCATACTAGTGACTATATGTTTGTCTATGTATTCACACATGTATCATGTTTCCGGTTAATACAATTCTAGCATGAATAATAAACATTTATCATGATATAAGGAAATAAATAATAACTTTATTATTGCCTCTAGGGCATATTTCCTTCAGTCCCCACTTGCACTAGAGTCAATAATCTAGTTCACATCGCTATGTGATTAAACACCAATATTCACATCTGTATGTGATTAATACCCATAGTTCACATCGTCATGTGATCAACACCCATAGGGTTTACTAGAGTCAATAATCTAGTTCACATCGCTATGTGACTAAGACCCAAAGAGTACTAAGGTATGATCATGTTTTGCTCGTGAGAGAAGTTTAGTCAACGGGTCTGTCATATTACAGAGTCGTATGTATTTTGCAAATATTCTATGTCTACAATGCTTTGCACGGAGCTACTCTAGATAATTGCTCCCACTTTCAATATGTATCCAGATTGAGCCTTAGAGTCATCTAGATCGGTGAAAAAAGCTTGCACCGATGTAATTTTTACGACGGGCTCTTTTATCACCCCCATAATCGAGAAACATCTCCTAGTCCTCACTAAGGATATTCTTGACCGCTGTCCAGTGATCTACTATCAGATCACTATTGTACTCCCTTGCCAAACCAGAACAAGGTATACAATAGGTCTGGTACATAGCATAGCATACTTTATAGAACCTATGACTGAGGCATAGGGAATGACTTTCATTCTCTTTTCTATTTTCTGCCGTGGTCGGGATTTGAGTCTTTACTCAATTTCACACCTTTGCAACACAGGCAAGAACTCTTTCTTTGACTGTTCCATTTTGAACTACTTCAAAATCTTGACAAGGTATGTACTTATTGAAAAAACTTATCAAGCATCTTGATCTATCTCGATAGATCTTGATGCTCAATATGTAAGTAGCTTTACTGAGGTCTTTCTTTTAAAAGAACTCCTTTAAAATACTCCTTTATGCTTTCCAGAAGGTTTACTAGATAGATCTTGATCAACACCCAAAAGGTTTACTAGAGTCAATAATCTAGTTCACATCGCTATGTGATTAACACCCAAAGAGTACTAAGGTGTGATCATGTTTTGCTCGTGAGAGAAGCTTAGTCAACGGGTCTGTCACATTCAGAGCCGTATGTATTTTGCAAATATTCTATGTCTACAATGCTCTGTACGGAGCTACTCTAGCTAATTGCTCCCACTTTCAATATATATCCAGATTGAGACTTAGAGTCATCTGGATCAATGTTAAAGATTGTATCGATGTAACTTTTACGACGAACTCTTTTATCACCTCCATAATCGAGAAACATCTCCTTATTCCACTAAGGATAATTTTGACCAATGCCCAGTGATCTACTCTTAGATCACTATTGTACTCCCTTGCCAAACCAGGGCAGAGTATACAATAGTTCTGGTCCATAGCATGGCATACTTTTATAGAACCTATAACTGATGCATAGGGAATGACTTTAATTCTCTTTCTGTTTTCTGCCGTGGTCGGGATTTGAGTCTTACTCAATTTCATACCTTGCAACACAGGCAAGAACTCTTTCTTTGACTGTTCTATTTTGAACTACTTCAAAAATTTATAAAGGTATGTAGTCATTGAAAAACTTATCAAGCATCTTGATCTATCTATATAGATCTTGATGCTCAATGTGTAAGCAGCTTCACCGAGGTCTTTCTTTGAAAAACTTCTTTCAAACACTCCTTTATGCTTTCCAGAAAATTCTACATAATTTCCAATTAATAATATGTCATTCACATATACTTATCAGAAATGCTGTAGTGCTCCCACTCACTTTCTTTTAAATACAGGTCTTTCCAAAAGTCTGTATAAAACCATATGCTTTGATCAACTCATCAAAGCGTATATTCCAACTCCGAGATGCTTGCACCAGTCCACTGTTGGATTGCTGGAGCTTGCACACTTTGTTAGCATCTTTAGGATTGACAAAATCTTTCTGGTTGCATCATATACAACTCTTCTTTAATAAATCCATTAAGGAATGCAGTTTTGACATCCATTTGCCAGATTTCATAAAATGTGGCAATTGCTAACATGATTCAGACAGACTTAAGCTTCGATACGAGTGAGAAAATCTCATCGTATTCAACACCTTGAACTTGTTGAAAACCTTTCGCAACAAGTCGAGCTTAGTAGATAGTAACACTACTATCAGTGTCCGTCTTCCTCTTGAAGATCCATTTATTTAACATGGCTTGCTGATCATCGAGCAAGTCAATCAAAGTCCATACTTTGTTCTCATACATGGATCATATCTCAGATTTTTATGGCCTCAAGCCATTTCGTGGAATCTGGGCTCATCATCGCTTCCTCATTGTTCATAGGTTCATCATGGTCTAGTAACATGACTTCCAGAACATGATTACCGTACCACTCTGGTGCGGATCTTACTCTGGTAGACCTACGAGGTTCAGTAGAAATTTGATCTGAAGTTTCATGATCAATATCATTAGCTTCCTCACTGATTGGTGTAGTTGTCACAGGAACCGGTTCTTGTGATGAACTACTTTCCAATAAGGGAGCAGGTACAGTTACCTCATCAAGTTCTACTTTCCTCCCACTCACTTCTTTCGAGAGAAACTTCTTCTCTAGAAAGGATCCATCTTAGCAATGAATCTTGCTTTCGGATCTGTGATAGAAGGTGTACCCAATAGTTACCTTTGGGTATTCTATGAAGACGCACTTCTCCGATTTGGGTTCGAGCTTATCAGGTGAAACTTTTTTTCACATAAGCATCGCAGCCCCAAACTTTAAGAAACGACAGCTTTGGTTTATCGCCAAACCATAGTTCATAAGGCGTCGTCTCAACGGATTTTGATGGTGCCCTATTTAAAGTGAATGCAGCTGTCTCTAATGCATAACCCCAAAACGATAGTGGTAAACCGATAAGAGACATCATAGATCGCACCATATCCAATGAAGTGCGGTTACGATGTTCGGACACACCGTTACGCTGTGGTGTTCCTGGTGGCATGAGTTTGTGAAACTATTCCACATTGTTTTAATTGAAGACCAAACTCGTAACTCAAATATTCTCCTCCACGATCAGATCGTAGAAACTTTATTTTCTTATTACGATGATTCTCCACTTCACTCTGAAATTCTTTGAACTTTTCAAATGTTTCAAACTTGTGTTTCATTAAGAAGATATACTCATATCTGCTCAAATCATCTTGTGAAGGTCAGAAAATAATGATACCCGCCACGAGCATCAATACTCATTGGACCGCATACATCAGTATGTATTATTTCCAATAAGTCACTAGCTCGTTCCATTGTTTCGGAGAACGGAGTTTTAGTCATATTGCCCAAAAGGCACGGTTCGCAAGCATCAAATGATTCATAACCAAGTGATTCCAAAAATCCATCTTTATGGAGTTTCTTCATGCGCTTTACACCGATATGACCCAAACGACAGTGCCACAAATAAGTTGCACTATCATTATTAACTTTGCATCTTTTGGCATCAATATTATGAATATGTGTATCACTACGATCGAGATCCAACAAACTATTTTCATTGGGTGTATGACCATCAAAGGTTTTATTCATGTAAACAGAACAACAATTATTCTTTGACTTTAAATGAATAACCGTATCGCAATAAACATGATCAAATCATATTCATGTTCAACGCAAACACCAAATAACATTTATTTAGGTTTAACACTAATCCCGAAAGTATAGGGAGTGTGCATTGATGATCATATCAATCTTGGAACTTCTTCCAACACTCATCGTCACTTTCCCTTCAACTAGCCTCTGTTTATTCTGAAACTCCTGTTTCGAGTTACTAATCTTAGCAACCGAACAAGTATCAAATACTCAGGGGCTACTATAAACACTAGTAAGGCACACATCAATAACCTGTATATCAAATATACCCTTGTTCACTTTGCCATCCTTCTTATCCACCAAATATTCAGGGCATTTCCGCTTCCAGTGACCATTTCCTTTGCAGTGTAAGCACTCAGTTTCAGGCTTTGGTCCAGCTTTGGTCTTCTTCACGGGAGTGACAACTTGTTTGCCATTCTACTTGAAGTTTCCCTTTCTTTCCCTTTGCCCTTTTCTTGAAACTAGTGGTTTTGTCAATCATCAACACTTGATGCTCTTTTCTTGATTTCTACCTTCGTCGATTTCAGCATCACGAAGAGCTCAGGAATCGTTTTCGTCATCCCTTGCATACTATAGTTCATCACGAAGTTCTAGTAACTTAGTGATGGTGACTAGAGAATTCTGTCAATCACTATCTTATCTGGAAGATTAACTCCCACTTGATTCAAGCAATTGAAGTACCCAGACTATCTGAGCACATGCTCACTAGTTGAGCGATTCTCCTCCATCTTTTAGCTATAGAACTTTTTGGAGACTTCATATCTCTCAACTCGTGTATTTGCTTGAAATGTTAACTTCAATTCTTGGAACATCTCATATGGTCCATGACGTTCAAAACGTCTTTGAAGTCCCGATTCTAAGTCGTTAAGCATGGTGCACTAAACTATCAAGTAGTCATCATATTGAGCTAGCCAAACGTTCATAACGTCTGCATCTGCTCCTGCAATAGGTCTATCACCTAGCGGTGCATTAAGGACATAAGTCTTCTGTGCAGCAATGAGGATAAACCTCAGATCACGGATCCAATCCGCATCATTGCTACTAACATTTTTCAACACAATTTTCTCTAGGAACATATCAAAATAAACATATGAAAGCAACAACGCGAGCTATTGTTCTACAATATAATTTGCAAAATACTACCAGGACTAAGTTTATGATAAATTTAAGTTCAATTAATCATATTACTTAAGAACTCCCACTTAGACAGACATCTCTCTAGTCATCTAAGTGATCACGTGATCCAAATCAACTAAACCATGTCCGATCATCACGTGAGATGGAGTAGTTTCAATGGTGAACATCACTATGTTGATCATATCTACTATATGATTCATGTTCTACCTTTCGGTCTTCGTGTTCCGAGGCCATATTTGTATATGCTAGGCTCGTCAAGTTTAACCTGAGTATTTCGCGTGTGCAACTGTTTTGCACCCGTTGTATTTGAACGTAGAGCCTATCACACCCGATCATCACGTGGTGTCTCAGCACGAAGAACTTTCGCAACGGTGCATACTCAGGGAGAACACTTCTTGATAATTAGTGAGAGATCATCTTAAAATGCTACCGTCAAACAAAACAGAATAAGATGTATAACAGATAAACATCATATGCAATCAAAATATGTGACATGATAGGGCCATGATCATCTTGCGCCTTTGATCTCCATCTCCAAAGTACTGTCATGATCTCTATCGTCACCGGCACGACACCATGATCTTCATCATCTTGATCTAAATCAATGTGTCGTCACATGATCGTCTCGCCAACTATTGCTCTTGCAACTATTGCTATCGCATAGCGATAAAGTAAAGCAATTATTTGGCACTTGCATCTTATGCAAGAAAGAGACAACCATAGGGCTTCTGCCAGTTGCCGATAACTTCAACAAAACATGATCACAACAACTTATATCTCATCACGTCTTGACCATATCACATCACAACATCCCTGCAAAAACAAGTTAGACGTCCTCTACTTTGTTGTTGCAAGTTTTACGTGGCTGCTACGGGCTTAGCAAGAACTGTTCTTACGTATGCATAAAAACAGAACGATAGTTTGTCAAGTTGGTGCTGTTTTAACCTTCGCAAGGACCGGGCGTAGCCACACTCGATTCAACTAAAGTTGGAGAAACTGACACCCGCCAGCCACCTGTGTGCAAAGCACGTCGGTAGAACCAGTCTCGCGTAAGCGTACGCGTAATGTCGGTCCGGGCCACTTCATCCAACAATACCGCCGAACCAAAGTATGACATGCTGGTAAGCAGTATGACTTATATCGCCCACAACTCACTTGTGTTCTACTCGTGCATATAACATCAACGCATAAAACCTAGGCTCGAATGCCACTGTTGGGGAACATAGTAATTTCAAAAAAATTCCTACGTACACGCAAGATCATGGTGATGGCATAGCAACGAGAGGGGAGAGTGTTGTCCACGTACCCTCGTAGACCGTAAGTGGAAGCGTTATCACAACGCGGTTGATGTAGTCGTACGTCTTCACGATCCGACCGATCCAAACACCGAACGTACGGCACCACCGAGTTCAGCACACGTTCAGCTCGATGACGATCCCCGGGCTCCGATCCAGCAAAGCTTCGGGGATGAGTTTCGTCAGCACGACGGTGTGGTGACGATGATGATGTTCTACCGGCGCAGGGCTTCGCCTAAACTCCACGACGATATGACCGAGGTGGAATATGGTGGAGGGGGACACTGCACACAGCTAAGGAACGATCCGTAGATCAACTTGTGTGTTATGGGGTGCCCCCTTGCCCCGTATATAAAGGAGGGAGGGGGAGGTGCGGCCGGCCCCCTTGGGGTGCGCCTGGAGGAGTCCTACTCCCACCGGGAGTAGGACTCCCCCCTCTTGCCTTGGTGGAGAAGGAAAGGGGGGAGGGGAAAGAGGAAAGGGGGGCGCCGCCCCCCCTTCCTTGTCCTATTCAGACTAGGGGGGGGGGAGGGGGCGCGCAGCCTGTCCTGGCCGGCCCTCCTCTTCTCCCTCATGGCCCACTAAGGCCCATTAACCCCCGGGAGGGTTCCGGTAACCCCCGGTGTTCCGGTAAAATCCCGATTTCACCCGGAACCTTTCCGATGTCGAAACATAGGCTTCCAATATATCAATCTTTATGTCCCGATCATTTCGAGACTCCTCATCATGTCCGTGATCACATCCGGAACTCCGAACAAACTTCGATACATCAAAACTTATAAACTCATAATAGAACTGTCATCGTAACGTTAAGCGTGCGGACCCTACAGGTTCGAGAACTATGTAGACATGACCTAGAACTATTCTCGGTCAATAACCAATAGCGGAACCTAGATGCCCATATTGGTTCCTACATATTCTACGAAGATCTTTATCGGTCAAACCGCATAACAACATACGTTGTTCCCTTTGTCATCGGTAATGTACTTGCCCGAGATTTGATCGTCGGTATCCAATACCTAGTTCAATCTCATTACCGTTAAGTCTCTTTACTCGTTCCGTAATGCATCATCCCGTAACCAACTCATTTGGTCACATTGCTTGCAAGGCTTATAATGATGTGCATTACCGAGAGGGCCCAGAGATACCTCTCCGACAATCGGAGTGACAAAACCTAATCTCGAAATACGCCAACTCAACATGTACCTTCGGAGACACCTGTAGTACTCCTTTATAATCACCCAATTACGTTGTGATGTTTGGTAGTACCCAAAGTGTTCCTCCGGTAAACGGGAGTTGCATAATTCTCATAGTTACAGGAACATGTATAAGTCATGAAGAAAGCAATAGCAATATACTAAACGATCAAGTGCTAGGCTAACGGAATGGGTCATGTCAATCACATCATTCTCCTAATGATGTGATCCCATTAATCAAATGACAGCACATGTCTATGGTTAGGAAACATAACCATCTTTGATTAATGAGCTAGTCAAGTAGAGGCATACTAGTGACTATATGTTTGTCTATGTATTCACACATGTATCATGTTTCCGGTTAATACAATTATAGCATGAATAATAAACATTTATCATGATTTAAGGAAATAAATAATAACTTAATTATTGCCTCTAGGGCATATTTCCTTCAGACGTGATCCTATATTTTATTGTATGAGATGATCATGTTTTGTAACCGAAGTTACCGGCAACTGGCAGGAGCCATATGGTTGTCGCTTTATTGTATGAAATGCAAACGCCTTGTAATTGCTTTACTTTATCACTAAGCGGTAGTGATAGTCATAGAAGCAATAGATGGCGTAACGATAGTGATGCTACGATGGAGATCAAGGTTTCGCGCCGGTGACGATGGTGATCACGATGGTGCTTCGGAGATGGAGATCACAAGCACAAGATGATGATGGCCATATCATATCACTTGTATTGATTGCATGTGATGTTTATCCTTTATGCATCTTATCTTGCTTTGATTGATGGTAGCATTTTAAGATGATCTCTCACTAATTATAAAGAAGTGTTCTCCCTGAGTATGCACCGTTGCGAAAGTTCTTCGTGCTGATACACCACGTGATGATCGGGTGTGATAGGCTCTACGTTCAAATACAAGGGGTGCAAAACAGTTGCACACGCGGAATACTCAGGTTAAACTTGACGAGCCTAGCATATATAGATATGGCCTCGGAACACGGAGACCGAAAGGTCGAACATGAATCATATAGTAGATATGATCAACATAGTGATGTTCACCATTGAAACTACTCCATCTCACATGATGATCGGACATGGTTTAGTTGATTTGGATCACGTGATCACTTAGATGACCTGAGAGATGTCTGTCTAAGTGGGAGTTCATAAGTAATATGATTAATTGAACTTAAATTTATCATGAACTTAGTACTTGATAGTATTTTGCATGTCTATGTTGATTGTAGATAGATGGCTCTTGCTGTTGTTCCATTGAATTTTAATGCGTTCCTTGAGAAAGCAAAGTTGAAAGATGATGGTAGCAATTACACGGACTGGGTCCGTAACTTGAGGATTATCCTCATTGTTGCACAGAAGAATTACGTCCTAGAAGCACCGCTGGGTGCTAGGCCTGCTGCAGATGCAACTAATGATGTTAAGAACGTCTGGCAGAGCAAAGCTGATGACTACTCGATAGTTCATTGTGCCATGCTTTACGGCTTAGAACCGGGACTTCAACGATGTTTTGAACGTCATGGAGCATATGAGATGTTCCAGGAGTTGAAGTTAATATTTCAAGCAAATGCCCGGATTGAGAGATATGAAGTCTCCAATAAGTTCTATAGCTGCAAGATGGAGGAGAATAGTTCTGTCAGTGAACACATACTCAAAATGTCTGGGTATAATAATCACTTGATTCAACTGGGAATTAATCTTCCTGATGATAGTGTCATTGACAGAATTCTTCAATCACTGCCACCAAGCTACAAGAGCTTCGTGATGAACTATAATATGCAAGGGATGGACAATACTATTCCCGAGCTCTTCGCAATGCTAAAGGCTGCGGAGGTAGAAATCAAGAAGGAGCATCAAGTGTTGATGGTCAATAAGACCACTAGTTTCAAGAAAAAGGGTAAAGGGAAGAAGAAGGGGAACTTCAAGAAGAACAGCAGACAAGTTGCTACTCAAGAGAGGAAACCCAAGTCTGGACCTAAGCCTGAGACTGAGTGCTTCTACTGCAAGCAGACTGGTCACTGGAAGCGGAACTGCCCCAAGTATTTAGCGGATAAGAAGGATGGCAAGGTGAACAAAAGTATATGTGATATACATGTTATTGATGTGTACCTTACTAATCCTCGCAGTAGCACCTGGGTATTTGATACTTGTTCTGTTGCTAATATTTGCAACTCGAAACAAGGACTACGGATTAAGCGAAGATTGGCTAAGGACGAGGTGATGATGCGCATGGGAAATGGTTCCAAAGTCGATGTGATCGTAGTCGGCATGCTACCTCTACATCTACCTTCGAATTAGTTTTAGACTTGAATAATTGTTATTTGGTGCCAGCGTTGAGCATGAACATTATATCTGGATCTTGTTTGATGCGAGATGGTTATTCATTTAAATCAGAGAATAATGGTTGTTCTGTTTATATGAGTAATATCTTTTATGGTCATGCACCCTTGAAGAGTGGTCTATTTTTATTAAATCTCGATAGTAGTGATACACATATTCATAGTGTTGAAGCCAAAAGATGCAGAGTTGATAATGATAGTGCAACTTATTTGTGGCACTGCCGTTTGGATTATATTGGTGTAAAGCGCATGAAGAAACTCCATACTGATGGACTTCTGGAATCACTTGATTATGAATCACTTGGTACTTGCGAACCGTGCCTCATGGGCAAGATGACTAAAACGCCGTTCTCCGGAACTATGGAGCGAGCAACTGATTTATTGGAAATCATACATATCGATGTGTGTGGCCCAATGAATATTGAGGCTCGCGGCGGGTATCGTTATTTTCTCACCTTCACAGATGATTTGAGCAGATATGGGTATATCTACTTGATGAAACACAAGTCTGAAACATTTGAAAAGTTCAAAGAATTTCAGAGTGAAGTAGAAAATCATCGTAACAAGAAAATAAAGTTTCTACGATCTGATCATGGAGGAGAATATTTGAGTTACGAGTTTGGTTTACATTTGAAGCAATGTGGAATAGTTTTGCAACTCACGCCACCCAGAACACCACAAAGAAATGGTGTGTCCGAACGTCGTAATCGTACTTTACTAGATATGGTGCGATCTATGATGTCTCTTACTGATTTACCGCTATCGTTTTGGGGTTATGCTTTAGAGACGACCGCATTCACGTTAAATAGGGCACCATCAAAATCCATTGAGATGACGCATTATGAATTGTGGTTTGGCAAGAAACCAAAGTTGTCGTTTCTTAAAGTTTGGGGCTGCGATGCTTATGTGAAGAAACTTCAACCAGATAAGCTCGAACCCAAATCGGAGAAATGTGTCTTCATAGGATACCCAAAAGAGACTATTGGGTACACCTTCTATCACGGATCTGAGGGCAAGATTTTTGTTGCTAAATTCAGATCCTTTCTAGAGAAGGAGTTTCTCTCGAAAGAAGTGAGTGTGAGGAAAGTAGAACTTGATGAGGTAACTATACCTACTCCCTTATTGGAAAGTAGTTCATCACAAGAAACTGTTCCTGTGACAACTAAGCCAATCAGTGAGGAAGCTAATGATATTGATCATGAAACTTCAGATCAAGTTACTACCGAACCTCGTAGGTCAACCAGAGTAAGATCCGCACCAGAGTGGTACGGCAATCCTATTTTGGAAGTCATGTTACTTGACCATGACAACCCTACGAACTATGAGGAAGTGATGATGAGCCCAGATTCCGCAAAATGGCTTGAGGCCATGAAATCTGAGATGGGATCCATGTATG
This sequence comes from Triticum aestivum, assembly GCF_018294505.1. Lineage (NCBI taxonomy): Eukaryota > Viridiplantae > Streptophyta > Magnoliopsida > Poales > Poaceae > Triticum > Triticum aestivum. Next base: position 627,200,155 of record NC_057798.1, read on the forward strand.
AGAACAAAGTTTGGACTTTGGTTGACTTGCCCGATGATCGGTAATATAACTGTCTACAAAGCTCAACTTGTTGCGAAAGGTTTTCTACAAGTTCAAGGAGTTGACTATGATGAGACTTTCTCACCCATAGCGATGCTTAAGTCTATCCGAATCATGTTAGCAATTGCCGCATTTTATGATTATGAAATGTGGCAAATGGATGTAAAAACTGCAATCCTGAATGGATTTCTGGAAGAAGAGTTGTATATGATGCAACCGGAAGGTTTTATCAATCCAAAAGTTACTAACAAAGTGTGCAAGCTCCAGCGATCCATTTATGGACTAGTGCAAGCCTCTCGGAGTTGGAATAAATGTTTTGATAGTGTAATCAAAGCATATGGTTTTATACAGACTTTTGGAGAAGCCTGTATTTACAAGAAAGTGAGTGGGAGCTCTGTAGCATTTCTGATATTATATGTAGATGACATATTGTTAATTGGAAATGATATAGAATTTCTGGATAGCATAAAGGGATACTTGAATAAAAGTTTTTCGATGAAAGACCTCGGTGAAGTTGCTTACATATTGGGCATCAAGATCTATAGAGATAGATCAAGATGCTTAATTGGACTTTCACAAAGCACATACCTTGATAAAGTTTTTAAAAGGTTCAATATGGATCAGTCAAAGAAAGGGTTCTTGCCTATATTACAAGGTGTGAAGTTGAGTCAGACTCAATGCCCGACCACAGTAGAAGATAGAGAGAAAATGAAAAATATTCCCTATGCTTCAGCCATAGGCTCTATCATGTATGCAATGCTGTGTACTAGACCTGACGTTTGCTTAGCAATAAGTTTGGCAGGGAGGTAGCAAAGTAATCCAGGAGTGGATCACTGGAGAGTGGTCAAAAACATCCTGAAATACCTGAAAAGGACTAAGGATATGTTTCTCATTTATGGAGGTGACAAAGAGCTAGTCGTAAATGGTTACGTCGATGCAAGCTTTAACACTGATCCAGACGATTCTAAATCGCAAACCGGATATGTGTTTATATTGAACGGGGGAGCTGTCAGTTGGTGCAGTTCCAAACAAAGCGTCATGGCGGGATCTACATGCGAAGCGGAGTACATAGCTGCTTCGGAAGCAGCAAATGAAGGAGTCTGGATGAAGGAGTTCATTTCCGATCTAGGTGTCATACCTAGTGCATCGGGACCAATGAAGATCTTCTGTGACAATACTGGTGCAATTTCCTTGGCAAAGGAATCCAGATTTCACAAGAGGACCAAGCACATCAAAAGACGCTTCAATTCCATCCGGGACCAACTCCAGGTGGGAGACATAGAGATTTGCAAGATACATACATATCTGAGTGTTGCAGACCCGTTGACTAAGCCTCTTCCACAAGCAAAACATGATCAAAATCAAGACTCCATGGGTGTTAGAATCATTACTGTGTAATCTAGATTATTGACTCTAGTGCAAGTGGGAGACTGAAGGAAATATGCCCTAGAGGCAATAATAAAGTTATTATTTATTTCCTCATATGATGAAAAATGTTTATTATTCATGCTAGAATTGTATTAACCGGAAACATGATACATGTGTGAATACATAGACAAACTTAATGTCACTAGTATGCCTCTACTTGACTAGCTCATTAATCAAAGATGGTTATGTTTCCTAACCATAGAAATGAGTTGTCATTTGATTAACGGGATCACATCATTAGGAGAATGATGTGATTGACTTGACCCATTCCGTTAGCTTAGCACTTGATCGTTTAATATGTTGTTATTGCTTTCTTCATAACTTATACAAGTTCCTATAACTATGAGATTATGCAACTCTCTTTTACCAGAGGAACACTTTGTGTGCTACCAAACGTCACAATGGAACTGGGTGATTATAAAGGAGCTCTACAGGTGTATCCAAAGGTACATGTTGGGTTGGCGTATTTCGAGATTAGGTTTTGTCACTCCGATTGTCGGAGAGGTATCTCTGGGCCCTCTCGGTAATGCACATCACTATAAGCCTTGCAAGCAATGTAGCTAATGAGCTAGTTACGGAATGATGCATTATGTTACGAGTAAAGAGACTTGCCGGTAACGAGATTGAACTAGGTATTGAGATACCGACGATCGAATCTCGGGCAAGTAACATACCGATGACAAAGGGAACAACGTATGTTGTTATGTGGTTTGACCGATAAAGATCTTCGTAGAATATGTGGGAGCCAATATGAGCATCCAGGTTCCGCTATCGGTTATTGACCGGAGACAGTTCTAGGTCATGTATACATAGTTCTCGAACCCGTAGGGTCCGCACGCTTAAGGTTTTGTTGACAGTTTTACTATGAGTTTATGAGTTTTGATGTACAGAAGGTTGTTCGGAGTCCTGGATATGATCACGGACATGACGAGGAGTCTCGAAATGGTCGAGACGTAAAGATCAATATATTGGACGACTATATTTGGACACCGGAAAGGTTCCGGGTGAGATTAGGACAATATCGGATCTTCGGGAAGTTATCGGAACCCCCCGGGAGGTATATGGGCCTTATTGCGCCTTAGTGGAAAGGAGGGAGAAGAAGCAAAGGAGGGGGCGCCCCCCCAAGCCCAATCCGAATTGGGAGGGGGGCCGCCCCCCCTTTCCTTCTTCCCTCCCCCCTCTTCCTTCCCTCTCCTACTCCTAATAGGAAAAGGGGGAGTCCTACTCCTGGTTGGGATTGGACTCCCCCCTAGGGCGCGCCACCCCCTTGGCCGTCCCCCTCTCCTCCACTCCTTTATATAGGGGGGAGGGGGGCACCCCATAGAAACAACAATTGATCCTTGGATCTCTTAGCCGTGTGTGGTGCCCCCCTCCACCATAGTCCTCCTCGATAATATTGTAGCGGTGCTTAGGCGAAGCCCTGCAATGGTAGAACATCAAGATCGTCACCACACCGTCGTGCTGACGGAACTCTCCCTCGACACTCGGCTGGATCGGAGTTCGAGGGACGTCATCGAGCTGAACGTGTGCTAGAACTCAGAGGTTTCGTAGTTTCGGTGCTTGATTGGTTGGGCCGTGAAGACGTACGACTACATCAACTGTGTTGTTCTAACGCTTCCGCTTTCGGTCTACGAGGGTACGTGGACACACTCTCCACTCTCGTTGCTATGCATCACCATGATTTTGCGTGTGCGTAGGAAATTTTTGAAACTACTACATTCCCCAACAAAGGAAACTCCTGGCGATGATTAAACTGGAGAAATATCAGTCCATGGTAAAGTCCATAGGTACAAGGGTTGGGTCATGGGGAGTGTCCAACCAAACATGATGACCTACGCCTAGATTACATGCAAATTTAGCAAGATTGTGAGCCTCAAAATTAAAGTTCCTATGCTCATGGATAACGAGCAAGAAATGAAACTCTTACAATGACTCAATATTTCATGCTCTATTGATGCATTGGGGCCTCCAGTACCCCTGTTGATGTTTTTTACCGCCTCTGGGAAGTCGGATGCTACACAGATATTCCTGACCGCCAGGTCATCCGCGAGAGCTAGCGCCTCCCAACGCACATATGTATCCAGAAGAAGGGGATCCATAGTGTGATGAAAAACCACAGGAAAGGACCCCAAGTATAAGCCCTCCTGATCACGGCACAGTACGGCTACCGCTCCCCCAAGGCGTGACCTCGCCACTGCTCCATCTACATTAATCTTGATGCTGCCACTCGAGGGTGGCAGCCATCGCTCAGGACGGGCTTGAGTAGTAGTGGTCGGGCTTTGACATTCGGTCCCGGCTGTGAAAAGCCCTAGATCATTGATGAAGTTATTGACAAAGCTTGTAGTTTGCTGCTGACTTTGGAAAATAGATTCATATATGGCCTTTCATCTTGCGTACCAAATTGACCATAGAGTAATGACCATCCTTGTGAAGCTGGAATGATCAATAGTCTCACATAGTTCAAACAGCCAAATTCTAGCATTAGCTTCCCCATTCTCAGACATCCGGGCTACAAGCGTTTCTTCTGCCAAGGCCCAAACGTAGCATGACATAGTGCATGCCACAAGAGCGTGTCTCCATGAATCCTCGCATCCACATAACGTACATGCATCATGTGCTGCCATGTTTCTTCTTTTCAAATCATCTGTTGCCGGGAGGGAATGATGCGCCAGTATCCATAGGAAGATCCTTATCTTCGCAGGGACCTTAAGCTTCCACAACGAGATCCAAGATTTTTCATCTCTATTAGAGTTGGATGACCCACCTCTTCCTTTCAACCATTCCTCCCTCTGTAGCTTGGTCTTTTGCAGAAATTTGTAAGCCGAGCTCACAGTGAAATTGCCTTTCTTATCTGGGTACCAGGACCAAAAATCTTCTATATTGCGTGTACAGATGGGAATCTTAAGTATAGCATTGGCATCGATAGGTAGAAAAATTGTCCTAACAAGAGCCTCATTCCATGATGTCGTGACTGGAACAAGTAACTCTGAGATGTACCTTGGAGGATCTGCCACAAGCGAAGTGATCAGTTGTGGAGTCATCTCCTTTGGTATCCAGTTGTCAACCCATATATCCGTCGTTTGGCCATTACCGATCCTGCGAATGATTCCTTGTCGTACCAAGTCCCGGTCGCCCAAAATAGCCCGCCAAATTTGATATGGTCTTGTACCCAGCTCCGCCTCCAGGATCATATCATTCAGGTAGTAAGAAGCCTTAAGAATCCTTGCACTCAGGCTCGTTGGTTCGTGAAGCAGTCTCCAAGCTTGGCGAGCCAGTAGAGCCAAGTTAAACAGCTCGAGGTCTCTACAGCTGAGGCCTCCTAGATGCTTTGGTCGTGTCATCACATCCCAAGAGACCCAAGCTGGCTTACGTTCTCCTTGTTTACATCCCCACCAGAATTTACGAATGATAGACTTTATATGATAACATAAACCTCTCAATAACTTGAAGCACGACATAGAGTAAACCGGGATAGCTTGAGCGACAAATTTGATAAGTACATCGTCCCTCCCAGCCGAGAGGCACTTTCTCATCCATCCTTTGACCTTATCTCAAACCCTATCACTCAAATATTTGAAAGTTCCCTTCTTAGAATGGCCCACATCAGTTGGCATGCCCAGGTACCTATCACAAAAGGATTCGTTAGGAACCTACAAGTAACCTTTAATAGTGTTGCACACTAACTCAGGACAGGCCTTACTGAAGAAAATTGAGGATTTTTCCTTATTGATTCTCTGTCCCGAAGCCATACAGTAAGTATCCAGTAGGTTTGACACTTCTTCTGCTCCATTAATAGTCACCCTAAAAAACAGCAAGCTATCATCCGCGAATAAAAGGTGATTCACCTCTGGTGCCGACGGTGCCACCTTAATGCCGCTGAGCTGGGATGACGGGTTCTGGGAGTTTAAGTGGCACGAAAGGCCCTCCGCTGCTATCAAGAAAAGGTATGGAGAGATTGGGTCTCCTGTCGAATACCTTGTGAGGTTGTAAACACCTCGGACTTCACACCATTGAACATAACAAAAAAAGATACTGAGCTCACCATGTTCATCACAACGTCAACCCAAGATGGTGCAAAGCCCAATTTTTCCATCATAGACCTCAAGTAGGACCATTCCACATGGTCATAAGCCTTCATCATATCAAGCTTTAGTGCAACATAGCTATTGTTTTTGATATGTTCCTCTTCATAAAATGCAAGCATTTGTAAGCAGAGATAATATTATTTGTTATCAGTCTCCCCGGTACAAAGGCTAATTGTTCCTCTGAAATAATATCCGAGAGGACAAGCTTCAAGCGGTTTGAGAGCACCTTCGAAGCAATCTTGTAAAAAATGTTACATAGACTAATTGCGCGAAATTGAGATAGTAACGTTGGGTTTGATACCTTGTGAATGAGAACCAACAAGGTATCATTTAAGCACGCATGGCTCTCCTCCCCCTTCACAACAGCTAGAACTGACTTCGTCACCACTTCACCACAAATATCCCAATACCTCTGAAAGAAGTGTGCTGGGTAGACATCAGGGCCCGGAGCTTTTGCGGGAAACATTTTCAAAAGTGCAGACTTCTCCTCCTTTTCACTGTACGGGGCCAGTAGGGTTTCATTCATTTCCTGCGTGACTTTCACCGGTACATGCTGAAGCACATCATCAACTCCCTGTACACCTTCAGAGGTGTATAAGTTCTTGTAAAAGTCGAGAGTCATCTGTTGCATCTCTGTCATATCATCTGTCAACTGCCCATCCGGACGATGCAAAGCCTTGATGAGATTTTTTCGCCGATGCATGGAAGCTCTCATGTGAAAAAATTGTGAATTGTGATCCCCTGCTGAAAGCCACTCCACGCGGGACCGTTGCCTCCAAATTAGTTCTTCATGTAAGTACAGCTTAATCAGGCAATCATTGATCTTAAGCTCTACATGTGATGGCCCCACTCGCAAAGAGTTGTTGAGCAAATGTTCTAGTTCCTTTTTAAACACATGATCTCCCCCTTACACTACCAAAAGTAGTCTGAGACCATTCTCCCAAGTTGTTTGCTAGTGCGTCAAGATTAGCACGCAGTTCATTCATCGACACATTGTGGCTGTTGGTCTCCCTGCTGCCTGAAAAGTGGGGTTTAAATCAGGATGAGTATCCCACATCACCCCATCTCAAAACTTCTTTGTCCTCTTACTTCCCCCACTAGGATGCGATAGTTGTAGCAAGATAGGGGAGTGATCTAAGGTCGCCCTTGGTAGATGCTCCACCGTCGCTGCGGGGAAGAGAACACACCAGTCTACTAAGCCCAAGGCTCTCTCAAGTCTGACCCAGGTGTAAGAGCCACCAGTTACTCTCTTCTCATATGTCCACCTTGTGCCCTTGAAGCTGAGGTCAACCAAGCCGCATACATCAACTGCGTCTTGGAAGCCCTGGATTTGTGACTGACTTCTAGAACCGATGCCATCATGTTCATCATGTTTCAAAACTTCATTAAAATCTCCTATGCACACCCATGGCATGTCTTGGAGCGTCGAGAGATTCTTCATAGTATCCCATGTGTGCTGTCGGAGATGGGTCTGAGCCTCCCCATAGAAACAAGAGAGCCTCCAAGTTTGTTCTCCTACACCACATATTTTACCATCTATAAGGTACTTAGAGTAGCCCAAAATCTCAATCTTTATTTCATTATTCCAAAAGATAGCTAAACTTCCACTCCTACCGGAGGAATCAACAGCAAAAGAGTTATCATATCCTAAAGTGCTCTTTAAATTTTCAGCTCTAACCCCACTAATCTTGGTTTCCATAATACAAAGAACTTTAGGGGCAAACTTATTCACGAGTTCGCGAAGCTCTTGAACTGTCGGGGGGTTTCCAATCCCCCGACAATTCCAGCTTCAAATATTCATTGCATTCGGCGGTCCTCCGCCGGGGAGGCCGCCGATCTCGCGTCCGAGATTTTTCCCATAGTAGGGATCTTCTTAGCAACTCCATTGCATGGCTACTCCAACAGCACCGTTTTTGTCCTCTTCGGATCTTGCTTTGGTGGAGGGCTAGGGGGTACTGCGTCTCCACCTGGCTTGCTAACCAGCACCAACTCTAGACCCTGACTAAGACTTAGGGTAGGTGTGCCCACCACTTCCTCTGAGGAGCGTTTACGGTTGGCGTAGATCACTTCCAGTTCCATCTCCTATTGTTCATGCTCATCTTCTTCCTCATGTCCAGCCTTGCCCATAGCTTGCTTATTCATGGAATTGCTTTTCTGACTCCTATTCCGACGCCTAGTACCCCAATTTGTAGTAGTTGGTGCACGTAGGTTTTTGTAGATCAGAGCCGAAGGTGGGTGAATCCCGCTACCATGTTCTTTATATTCATGGCCCATCATGCCACAAACTTGACACCAGTCCGGTAGATGTTCATACTTGACGGCAAACATCTGTCTCTCGCCCCCTCGAATCAGCGGGTTAGCTTTTTTCAGAGGGTTTCGCACATCCAGCCTGACCCCGACCCTGTAGAAATTCCCTTCGAAGTCAAAGGTCGACAGCTTTAACTCGACAAATTCACCGAACTTGGAGGCCAGCGCCTTCACTTTGCCATGGAAAGCAATCAGGAGGTCAATAATATTTGCCAAGATCTCGAATTTGAAGAGCTCAATTGAGGATGGTTTTGTATAACCATCATACGGGGCAATAATCACAGGATTTCCCTTGAAGTGCCATGGTCCTCCCTTGGTGACCTGCTCTGAATCCCCCAAGCAATCAAACTACATTTGGAAAAGATTTTCCTCCAAGGTTTTGATCTTGACTGTCCTAGCAAGGTCCTAGGCTGTCTTCATGTTGCGAAAGAACCAATATGTACTAAAACCCTTGTCCATGTGAACTCGAACTAAGATCATCCACCAGAGGTCCTCCTCCACCGGGGCATCCTCTTCCTCGAAGATCACATCGTCCAGGTCATCTTCATTGAGAGCCAATTCCTTCATTAGATCTTCCAGCTTGCCCTTGCCCTTGGATCCCGAAGCCAACGGGTCTCCCTGATTCTCCATAGTCGCCATGGGAGAGATCGATCTTGCAGGCCCGCTGCAGAAAAATCCTAGCCCCACTTTTGGTAGGAACCACATCGGGGCCGGGAATCAACCAACCTTCCCCGTGACCGCGCCGAGTCAAGGACTAAAGTTCGACAATGGGAAGGACGACAGGATCTCAATGTCGTCGAGGCGACGAGAGGAAGATAAACCCTAACTAGAGGGGAAGTAAATCGTGGCGACGGAGTGAGTTGGACTTTGTGTGGAGAGAGATCGGGCTATTTTTTTTTGAGAATCTTCAGCCTCAACTCTAGATGCTAAATGGGCTTACGTGCTTTCATCGCATCATATGGACCGGTTAACGTGCTTACACCCCATCCCACCCTGGGTCGGCTATTTTATTTTCTTTCTCTACCAAACATGCTTCGTACCTTAAATGCACCCTGATTGTTTTACGAAATAGACCCAGCCGGTTTTCTCAATTTGCCTTCAAAACAACCAGTTTTCTAAAGCTTCTAGAAGCTTCCAGAAGGTTATGGGAAGCTTCTAACCGATTTTCCTTATTTTTTCTTGTTTTTTGGATGATTTTTAATTTTTTTCTTTTATTTCCTATTTATATTTTTTTTCTAAATGTGTGAACTTTTTTGAAATTAAAAAAATCATCAAATTCATGAAAGTCTTCTCAAATTCCTAGCAAAATCACTTTCTCTGAATGTTTTTTCTTTCATCTTGAACTTTTTCCACGCAAATAATTCAACTTTTTATCAAATCTGAGAAAAATTTCCCAAATTTGTGAACTTATTTCCCTCAAATCATAAACTTTTTCCAAATTCGTGAATTGGATCTTTCAAATGCATGAACTTTTCGTGAAATTCATGAACTTTTTTGGAACTTGTGATATTTTTTTCAAATAGACAACTTTTTTGAATCCCGTGAACTTTTTCATGTTCATGAAGTTTTTCCAAATCCACAAATCTTTTTTGAACTCATGAACTGGTTTCAGGTTCGTGAACTTTTTCAAATCAACGGAGTTTTTTCAGTTATTCGTTAATTTTCTAGTGCATTTTTTTCAAAATTGATGAACATTTTTCAAATTCATTAACTTTTCTTTAGTTTTTGCGTCTTTGTTTCAAATCCATAAACTTTTTAAAAATCAATGATTTTTTCTCAAAATCAACGATCTTTTTTCAGACCTATGAAATATTGTTTCAAAATCAATAAACTTTTCTCAAATCCACAAACCTTTTTTCAAAATCCGTGAACTTTTTTCAAATTCATGAACTTGTTTTCAACATCGATGAACCTTTTTCAGACCTGTGAAATGTTGTTCTAAATCAATGAACTTTTTTCAAATCCACAAATCTTTTTTTCAAAATCCGGGAACTTTTTCAAATTCATGAACTTGTTTTCAACATCGATGAACTTTTCACACTGTGAACTTTTCCTTAAAAATCACCGTGAACTTTTTTGAATTCTCCAACTTTTTCAAAATATCATGAATTTTTCAAAAATCTTGAACATTTTCAAAACTAGTGATTTTTTTATTTATGTGACATTTTTGAATTCATGAAGTTTTTTGGTTTTTTTAATTCCAATTCCTTTAGCACTTGCAAATTTATGATATTTTTTCATTTTTTGTATTTTTTACAAAAAATTTAGATTATTTTTACAAAAGTCAAATGGTGAACGGTTGATTGGTCAACTATTTACTTGAGCAGTGAATGGTTGATAGGTCAACCATTGACCATGCAAAGATAGCGAACCAAGGAAGACCGACGGCCCTTTAGTTTGAAGCTGTTTTTTTTTCCAAAAGAAACAGAAAAAAACTGCGACCAAGCGCATAGCAGCAACACAAAGCAATCATAATGAGCTCTAAACTAGGTCGGCCCAAACCAAGCATGCATGAGCGCCGAAGCACCAACTGGCGCGTAACACGCCTATTACGAGGTATGACGCATTGTCATCTTCATGCAGGCGACTCGAGAGGAGCAACCAACCCTAGCCTCTGGATTCGCTATTCATCCCTTCCTCCCCTACATCACCATCGGAGGACGTCGTCGGGCTAAGCCCAGGAGGCCGAAGGTGGTGGCAAAGGATCACCTTCCTCTCTCCTGGCATCTGAGTGGCACGGGGCACCCAGGCGCGCGACCCCGATCTAGGCCACGATGGTGGCAAAGGCTTACCTCCTCTTTCCTTGTGGTTGAGCGGGGCACCCACCTGTTGGGCTATCTGCTGGGAGGTGGACCATGACAGAGAGTTGTTTGCCTTCCATGCGAGCAGCGGCATGTCATTAGTGCCACAGTCCATGGCTTGGTGGTGGTGATTTAAATCCGGACAACCGGGTGAGGGTGATTGCAAACTGTGTTGGAGCGACCTCCAACGGCTCCACAAAGGTCATGGGCATCGAAAGATCTTCGCAGAGTGTTCATCTCTCTAGTTCTAGTGGTTGACTTAGGAGGTGAGATGAAAATTATGGATGAAAGTTTGACACAAATGGATGGTTGTGCGGCGATGGAGGTCGCATCGCAGGTAGTTGTTGGGATTGCGGAAAAACGGTAGCGACAACACTTGAATAACTTCGATAGTGGTGCTATGGGAAACGTAGCATGCAATTTCAAAAACATTCGTACACTCACGCAAGATCTATCTAGGAGATGCATAGCAACGAGAGGGAGAGAGTGTGTCTACATACCCTCGTAGACCAAAAGCGGAAGCATTTGCCAATGCGGTTGATGTAGTCGAACTTCTTCTCGTTCCGAACGATCAAGCACCGAAAGTACGACACCTCCGAGTTCTGCACGCGTTCAGCTCAATGATGTCCCTCAAACTCTTGATCCAGCAGAGTGTCGAGGAAGTAGATGAGTTCCATCAGCATGATGGCATGGTGACGATGATGGTGAAGTTATCGGCGCAGGGCTTCGCCTAAGCACTACGAGAATAATGACCGGAGGCGTAAACTGTGGAGGGGGCGCCGCACATGGCTAACAATCATTGGTGTGTCTTCTAGGCGTCCCCTCCCCATGTATATATAGGTGGGAGAGGGAGGGGAGCAGCAGGGGGCACCCCAAGTAGGAGGAATCCTACTTGGGATTCCTTTTCCATAAGTGCCGCAGAGGGAAGGAAAGGGGGGAGAAGAAAGTAGTACTTCCTACTATTCCTTTCCTCATCCCCTCTTTCCTTCTTCCCCTTTGGACAGCCCATATGTGGGGGCGCACCAGCCCCTTGTGGCTGGTGCATGTCCCCTCTTGGCCCATAAGGCCCATATCTTTTGCTGGGGGTGCCCGGAACCCCTTCTAGTGACCCGATATGTACCCGGTATCCTCCGGAACACTTCCGGTGTCCAAATACTATCGTCCTATATATCAATATTTACCCATCGACCATTTAGAGACTCCTCATCATATCCGTGATCTCATCCGGGACTCCAAACAACATTCGGCCACCAAATCACATAACTCATATAATACAAAATCGTCATCGAATGTTAAGCGTGCGGACCCTACGGGTTCGAGAACTATGTAGACATAACCGAGACACCTCTCCGGTCAATAACCAATAGCGGAACTTGGATGCTCATAGTGGCTCCCACATATTCTACGAAGATCTTTATCGGTCGAACCGTTATGACAACATACGTTATTCCCTTTGACATCGGTATGTTACTTGCCCGAGATTCGATCGTTGGTATCTTCATATCTAGTTCAATCTCATTATCGGCAAGTCTCTTTACTCATTCCGTAATGCATCATCCTGCAACTAACTCATTAGTCACTTTGCTTGCAAGGCTTCTTATGATGTGCATTACCGAGAGGGCCCAGAGATACCTCTCTGATACTCGGAGTGACAAATCCTAATCTCGATCTATGCCAACCCAACAAACACCTTCGGAGATACATGTAGAGCATCTTTATAATCACCTAGTTACGTTGTGACATTTGATAGCACACAAGGCATTCCTCCGATATCCGGGAGTTGCATAATCTCATAGTCAGAGGAATATGTAACTGACATGAAGAAAGCAATAGCAATAAAACTGAATGATCATTATGCTAAGCTAACGGATGGGTCTTGTCCATCACATCATCATCTAATGATGTAATCCCGTGCATCAAATGACAACACATGTCTATGGTTAGGAAACTTAACCATCTTTGATTAACGATCTAGTCTAGTAGAGGCTTACTAGGGATACAGTGTTTTGTCTATGTATCCACATATGTATCAATTTTCTGGTTAATACAATTACAGCATGAATAATAAGAATTTACCATGAATAAGTAAATATAAAATAACAACTTTATTATTTCCTCTAGGGCATATTTCCTTCTGTCTCCCACTTGCACTAGAGTCAATAATCTAGTTCACATTGCCATGTGATTTAACACCAATAGTTCACATCTTTATGTGATTAACACCCATAATTCACATCGCCATGTGACCAACACCCAAAGGGTTTACTAGAGTCAATAATCTACTTCACTTTTTTATGTGATTTACACCAAAGGAGTACTTAGGTGTGATCATGTTTTGCTTGTGAGAGAGGTTTAGTCAATGGATCTGCCACATTCAGATCCGTATGTATTTCTCAAATGTCTATGTCTACAATGCTCTGCATGGAGCTACTCTAGCTAATTTCTCCCACTTTCAATATGTATCCAGATTGAGACTCATAGTCATCTGGATTGGTGTAAAAGCTTGCTTTGACGTAAGTCTTTATGGCGAATTCTTTATCACCTCCATAACAGAGAAACATTTCCTAAGTCCTCTAAGGATAATTTTGACTGCTGCCTAGTGATCAACTCCTGGATCATTATTGTACCCCCTTGCCAAACTTATGGCAAGGTACACAACAATTTTTGGTACACAGCATGGCATACTTTATAGAACCTATGGCTGAGGCATAGGAAATAACTTTCATTCTCTCGATATCTTCTGCCGTGGTCGGGCTTGAGTCTTACTCAACTTCATACCTTACAACTCAGGCAAGAACTCCTTCTTTGACTGATCCATTTTGAACTCCTTCAAAATCTTGTCAAGGTATGTACTCATTGAAAAATCTTATCAGGTGTCTTGATCTATCTCTATAGATCTTGATGCCCAATATGTAAGCAGTTTCAACGACGTCTTTCATTGAAAAATTCTTATTCAAGTATCCATTTATGCTATCCCGAAATTCTATATCATTTGTATTCAGCAATATATCATCCACACATAATATCAAAAATGCTACAGAGCTCCCACTCACTTTCTTGTAAATGCAGGCTTCTCCGAAAGTATCTATAAAACCATATGCTTTGATCACCTCATCAAAGCGTATATTCCAACTCTGAGATGCTTGCACCAGTCCATAAATGGATCACTGGAGCTTGCACACTTTGTCAGCACCTTTAGGATCGACAAAACCTTATAGTTGCATCATATACAACTCTTCTTTAAGAAATCCATTAAGGAATGCAATTTTGATGTCCATTTGCCAGATTTCATAATCATAAAATGCGGCAATTGCTAACATGATTCGGACAGACTTAAGCATTGCTACAGGTAAGAAAGTCTCATTGTAGTCAACTCCTTGAACTTGTCAAAAACCTTTTGTGACAAGTCAAGCTTTATAGACAGTAACATTACATCAGCGTCAGTCTTCTTCTTGAAGATCCATTTATTCTCTATGGGTCGACGATCATCGGGCAAATCCACCAAAGTCCATACTTTGTTCTCATACATGGATCCTATCTTAGATTTCATGGCCTCAAGCCATTTATCGGAATCTGGGATGATCATAGCTTCTTCATAGTTCGTAGGTTCTTCATGGTCAAGTAACATGACTTCCAGAATAGGATTACCGTACCACTCTAGTGTGGATCATGCTCTGGTTGACCTACGAGGTTCAGTAGTAACTTGATCTGAAGTTTGATGGTCATTATCATTAGCTTCCTCTCTAGTTGGTGTAGGCATCATGGTAACAGATTTCTCGGATGAGTTACCTTCCAAATTGAGAGAAGGTACAATTACCTCATCAAGTTCTACTTCCTCCCACTCACTTCTTTCGAGAGAAACTCCTTCTGTATAAAGGTTCCATTCTTGGCAACAAAGATCTTGCCTTCGAATCTATGGCAGAAGGTGTACCCAATTGTTTCCTTAGGTATCCTATGAAGACGCATTTCTCCGATTTGGGTTCGAGCTTATCAGGCTGAAGCCTTTTGACATAAGCATCACATTCCCAAACTTTAAGAAACAACAACTTAGGTTTATTGCCAAACCACATTTCATATGGTGTCGTCTCAATGGATTTTGATAATGCTCTATTTAACGTGAATGCAGCTGTCTCTAATGCATAACCCCAAAATGATAGTGGTAAATCGGTAAGAAACATCATAGATCACACCATATCTAATAAAGTACGGTTACGACGTTCGAACACACCATTACGCTGTGGTGTTCCAGGTGCCATGAGTTGTGATACTATTCCACATTGTTTTAAATGAAGGCCAAACTCATAACTCAAATGTTCACCTCCGCGATCAGATCGTAGAAACTTTATTTTCTTATTATGATGATTCTCCACTTCACTCTGAAATTATCTGAACTTTTCAAATGTTTCAGACTTGTATTTCATTAAGTAGATATACCCATATCTGCTCAAATCATCTATGAAGGTCAGAAAATAACGATACCCACCGCAAGCCTCAACACTCATCGGACCACATACATCAGTACGTATTATTTCTAGAAAGTCATTGGTTCGCTCCATTGTTCCGCGGAGTTTTAGTCATCTTGCCCATGAGGCATGGTTCGCAAGTATCAAATGATTCATAATCAAATGATTCCAAAAGTCCATCTGCATGGACTTTCTTCATGCGCTTTACACCAATATGACCTAAACGGCAGTGCCACACGTATGTTGCACTATCATTATCAACTTTGCATCTTTTGGCATCAATATTATGAATATGTGTATCATTGTGATTGAGATTCAATAAACGGGTGTATGACCATAGAAGGTTTTATTATGGAAACAGAATAACAATTATTCTCTGTCTTAAATGAATAAATGTATTGCAATAAACACGATCCTATCTTGTTCATGCTCAACGCAAACACCAAATAACATTTATTTAGGGTCAACACTAATCCCGAAAGTATAGGGAGTGTGTGATGATGATCATATGAATCTTGGAACCACTTCCAACACACATCATCACTTCACCCTCAACTAGTCTCCATTTATTCTGCAACACGTGTTTCAAGTTACTAATCTTAGCAACTGAACCGGTATCGAATACCCAGGGGTTACTATGAACACTAGTAAATTAGACATCAATAACATGTATATAAAATATACCTTTGTTCACTTTTCCATCCTTCTTATCCGCCAAGTATTTGGGGTTGTTCCGTTTCTAGTGACTATTCCCTTTGCAGCAGAATCAGTCAATTTCAGGCTTGGGTCCAGCTTTGGGTTTCTTCCCGGGAGTGACAACTTGCTTGCCATTCTTCTGAAGTTCCCTTTCTTTCCCTTTGCCCTTTTCTTTAAACCGGTGGTCCTATTAATCATCAACACTTGATGCTCTTTCTTGATTTCTACCTTCGTTGATTTCAGCATCACGAAGAGTTCAGGAGTCGTTTTCGTCATCCCTTGCATACTATAGTTCATCAAGAAGTTCCAGTAACTTGGTGATGGTGACTAGAGAACTCTGTCAATAACTATCTTATCTGGAAGTTTAACTCCCACTTGATTCAAGCAATTGTAGTGCCCAGACATTCTGAGCACATGCTCACTAGCTGAGCAATTCTCCTCCATCTTGTAGGCAAAATACTTGCCAGAGGTCTCTTAACTCTCAACACGGGCATGAGTCTGAAATACCAATTTCAGCTCTTGGAACATCTCATATGCTATGTGGCATTCAAAACGTCTTTGAAGCCCCGACTCTAAGCCGTAAAGCATGCCGCCGTAAACTATCAAGTAGTCATCATATCAAGCTTGCCAAACATTCATAACATCTGCATCTGCTCCTGCAATAGGTCTGTCACCTAGCGGTGCATCGAGGACATAATTCTTCTGTGCAGCAATGAGGATAATCCTCAGATTACGGACCGAATCCACATCATTGCTAGTATCATCTTTCAACTTAGTTTTGTCTAGGAACATATCAAAAATAGGGGAGCTATAATGTGAGCTATTGATCTACAACATAATTTGCAAATACTATCTGGACTAAGTTCATGATAAATTAAGTTCAATTAATCAAATTACTTAAGAACTCCCACTTAGATAGACATCCCTCTAGTCATCTAAATATTACATGATCCAAATCAACTAAACCATGTCTGATCATCGCATGAGATGGAGTAGTCATCAATGGTGAGTATCTCTATGTTGATCATATCTACTATATTATTCACGTTTGACCTTTCGGTCTCCAGTGTTCTGAGGCCATGTCTGTACATGCTAGGCTCATCAAGTTTAACCCGAGTATTCCGCATGTGCAAGGCTTGCAACCATTGTATGTGAACGTAGATCCTATCACATCCGATCATCACATGGTGTCTCAGCACGAAGAACTATCGCAATGGTGCATACTTGGAAAGAAAACTTATACCTTGAAATTTAGTTAAGGGATCATCTTATAATGCTACCGCCGTACTAAGCAAAATAAGATGCATAAAGATAAACGTCACATGTAATCAAAATATGTGACATGATATGGCCATCATCATCTTGTGCTTTTGATCTCCATCTCCAGAGCATCGGCATGATCTCAATCGTCACCGGCTCGACACCTTGATCTCCATCATAGTGTCGTCGTTGTCTCGCCAACTATTGCTTCCACAACTGTCACTACCGCTTAGTGATAAAGTAAAGCAACTACGTGGCGTTTGCATTTCATACAATAAAGTGACAAACATAAACCTTTTGCCAGTTGCCGATAACTTTTACAAAACTTGATCATCTCATAAAACAACGTATATCACATCATGTCTTGACCATATCACCTCACAACATGCCCTGCAAAAACAAGTTAGACGTCCTCTACTTTGTTGTTGCAAGTTTTACGTGGCTGCTATGGGCATCTAGCAAGAACCGTTCTTACCTACGGCACAAAATGACAACGATTTTATCAAGTTTGTTGTTTTGACCTTCAACAAGGACCGGCCATAGTCAAATTCAATTCAATTAAAGTAGGATAAACAATGTCGGTGTACTAGAATAGGGGTACCCTAGTACCCCGAACTTGTGCACGGGCAGTTGCAGCACCCCGCGGCAAAGGCTTGTCGGGCGAACGCCAAGATCCCCCAAGATTCCCTTGGAGCCATCCAAGAACAAAATATTTAAGCTAAGGAGACAAGACCCCGGCAAGAGGAGCTTGCCGGGAAGGCCAACCAAGGCGCTCCAAGGAACTTGCCGCGACGCGCCACGCGCTCCGGCAAGGCAGCAAGGCCCCGGCAAGAGGAGCTTGCCGGGAAGACTAAACAAGGTGCACCGAGGCCCGGTGGGCGACGAGCTTCTAGGCCCGGCGAAGATAACGACAGCGGCAAGGCGCTTGCCGCGGCAGGCGACCACTCTGCGTCCACGCTCCAGCGCATCCACCAACGTGTCGCTCTGGGGGCCTCTCCGGGCGCGTGTGGCGGGAGGCTGTGCAGCCAGCGGTGCACAGTGGCATGCGAAGCTGACAAGATCGCCATCGTGGCGAACGGTGGCGCCCCTAACGGTCCTTTTCTGCACTATTCGGGTGACTCAGATGGGCATTTAATGCCCTTGTCCCCTGCCGTCAGGGTTAGGTAGGGTACACTGTACAAGCAACTGTATCAACTACCTCGCTTTTTATGTTTTTACCCACCTGTGCGTTGCCACCTGTTGGTGACCCCTTTAGTGTATAAAAGGAGGCCCATGCACAACGTAGGGGGGGTTCGGTTCAGAGCCTCAGACAGTGGGCTTGGATTCGTTCGTAGCCCAAAAAACATCACACTCTCTTGCTCGAGAGCAAGAACACCAGATAATACAACCGGACAAGCAGCAGTAGGAGTGTTATCTCTCCGGAGAGCTCCGAAGCTGGGTAAACTGCTCATGTGCCTCGCCTCGATCTGCTCTTCGTGCGACCTCCACCCCCCGCCGAACCGAAAGGGGCCCGGTCCGCCGGCCCCATAGGTGTTCATGGATCAATTCTCCCCAACATCTTTGGCGCGCCAGGTAGGGGGCGTCGAGATTGCGTGAACCTGATCCGGCGTTCACACGAGCTAGATCTTCATTCCCTTCATCAACATGCCACCGAAGAAGAAGACTTCGGCGGCGGCCGCTCCATCCACGTCACTTCCACCATGGACGCCGGCGGAAGAAAGGACGTCGACGAGGAAGCTCATGATGCCGCCAGGTCCAAGAACAAGGCTGCACAAACCTCGGCGACTGTACATGTTTCACGCCACTCTCAGGAGGCGCAAGATCAACAGCGTCATGGCACTAGTAATGCCATACGCATGATAGCCCAAGACCAAGCTTGTGGATCTCGGAGCGCTCAAGACCAGCATGCACGCCAGCGTGCTAGCACGAGCGGGGCACAGTCGCCTGGACGGGATACTGCTCCTTCTAACATAGTTAGAAGTTCGAGCACGTCCCGCTCCTCGCGCCGTCCGCCACTGCTACCCACCACTCCAGCAGAAGCTTTGGCACGAGCTCAACTTCTCCTAGATTACCCTCCGACGTCGGACAAGATCGACGAATGGAGAGCCACCATTCAGAGTCTCATCGGCTACACCAACGGTGACACTCCACGGCGGCCAAGCGCGTCGCCGCCGCGGCAAGACCGCCGGACGCAAGCCGGTGGTGACGAAACGGGCGGAGGTGCGACTACCATGCAATCACCGCCCCGAAGGCCAAGATCGCCGACTCGCCAGATCCACCTCGACAGCGACTCCACTGCATCATCGGATCCACGAGCTCGTCGCGATCAGCGCCAAGTTCTTCATGATCGACAACAAGAAGATGCTGGAACCCGCATCGAGCGCCGAAGAGAAGCGCGACGTCAATCCGACAAGCGCGCTGGGCCCTCTATTGACATGCATGCGCCAGGGGAACCAGGCGATCTGCCGTACACGGTAGGTTGTCCTGCGTTCACTCATGAGCTGCGGCAAGTCCAGTGGCCCAGTACAAAGAACTTCAAGCCAGACGTACCGGAGAAATACGACGGCAAGACGCATCCGTCAGAGTTCCTCAGCATCTACACCATTGCGGTACAAGCTGCCGGGGGACGAGATGACAAGATCCTTGCCAACTACTTCCCGCTGGTGCTCAAGCCCAATGTCAGATCCTGGCTCATGCACTTGCCGGACAACTCCATATCCTCTTGGGCTGATCTGCGCCATCAGTTTGTCGGCGCCTTTACAGGCGGACACAAGCCTCATGGCCAGGAGAGTGATCTTCACCTGCTCGCCCAGAAGGAAGGAGAGCCCTTACACAAGTACATTCAGAGATTCAGTAGTGTGCAGCACAACATCCCAGACGTCCACCCTGCAGCGGTGATCAGCGCGTTCCATCAGAACATGCGGAACCGCAGGATGCGGGAGGAAATGGCGATGTGCAAGATCAGGGACGTCAGTGAGTTATATGCGCTGGCCGACAAGTGTGCGCGTGCTGAGGAAGGGAGGAGACTCCCCGGAGAAAATATAGGAGCAGGGGGATCCGACAGTGAAGATGCTGCCCTGACAAGGAAAAACCGGCGGCGGAACAACAGGAGGAGAAAAGGCAAAGAAGTGCTAGTTGTTGAGCAGTCCGGTAACGGTGGCGGCGCCAAGGAAGCCAAAGCTGGTGACTTCGGTAAGGAGGTTGCCGCGGAGGCAACAGTCGCCGACAAGCAGGACGGCACCAACAAGCAGTATTGCAAGATTCACCGCACCAAGGGCCATGATCTTCAGAACTGTAAGAGGGTCGAGCAGCTTGTTGAGCAATAGAAAGCTGAATACGAGCGGCGCGACAAAGAGAAGGCCCAGGAAGGAGCTGGTGGGTCCGGCAAGAAACGTCCCGGCCGAGGAGGACGCCGCGGCAAGGCCAAGCAGCGGCAAGGAGACAGACCTCCTCGCGGCCGTGACAAGGATGAAGATGACGGCGACGATGAAGATATGGATGATGAGGAGACTGATGAGCAGGAGTTCCAGAAAGCCACAGAGGTCCTGTGCGTTGCCGGTGGTGCTTCTCTGCATGCCTCGCACCGCCAGCTCAAGCAGTGGGTGCGGGAAGTTAATGCAGCAGAACCACCCGTCGAGTCATGCAAGCCTCTGAAATGGTCCGGCACGCCTATCATCTTTGATATTGAGGACCACCCGGATCGCATAACTGCGGTCGGGTGCTTGTCGATGTTGGTTTCACCAACAATCCGCAACCTCAAGGTCACTAAGATGCTAGTTGACGGCGGGGCCGGCTTGAACCCGATCTCCTCCGCGGTGCTCCAGAAGCTCCAGATCCCTGACAGCGAGCTCGAAGAGACCGGCACATTTCAAGGAATCAACCCGGGAAGGAGCAAGCCAAAGGGAAAGATCACGTTGCCGGTGACATTTGGCAGTGAGCTGAACTTCAGGACCGAGAGGGTCACGTTTGACGTTGCCGATTTTCCATTGCCTTACAATGGAATCCTTGGCCGACCAGCACTCGCCAAGTTCATGGCAGCTTCTCACTATGCGTACAACGTACTGAAAATGCCAGGCCCAATAAGTGTCATCTTTGTCCCTGGCGACAAGAAGGATGCTCTTATCTGTGCCGACAAGATCTACCGGGAAGCAGCAGCCGCAGCAGAACGCATGACACTTGCCGCTGAAGCTCCAGGGGGGAAGAAGAAGACCAAGTCCGGCAAGAGCTCTGATGCCTACTCCGGCAAGCGCACCTCTTCGGAGTGCTGCGCTACCGTCGAGGACGCACCATCGAGCTCCACCGGCAAGTGTAAGAAGACAATGGCAGCTCCACCTAAGACCAAGAAGGTGTCCGCCAGGGAGGATGGCACTGGTGGTACCCTCACCATCAGCGCCACTCTTGACCCCAAATAGGAAAGCGCGCTCGTTGCTTTCCTGCGGGCGAATGTCGACGTGTTCGCGTGGCAACCGTCTGATATCCCCGGTGTTCCCAGGAAAGTGATTGAGCACCACCTTGCCGTCTGTCCTCATGCGCGGCCCGTCAAGCAGAGAGTCAGGAAGCAGGCAGTAGAGCGCCAAGAATTCATCACAGAAGAAATCAAGAAGCTGGAAGCAGCAGGCTTTGTCAGAGGAGTGCTCCATCCCACGTGGTTGGCCA
This sequence comes from Triticum aestivum, assembly GCF_018294505.1. NCBI lineage: Eukaryota > Viridiplantae > Streptophyta > Magnoliopsida > Poales > Poaceae > Triticum > Triticum aestivum. The sequence continues at coordinate 627,221,890 of NC_057798.1, forward strand.
ATCCTGTTGTTGTGCGCAAAGCTAACGGGAAATGGAGACTTTGTATTGACTTCACTGATGTTAATAAAGCTTGTCCCAAAGACCCATTTCCCTTGCCGTGTATTGACCAGATTGTTGACTCCACAGCCGGATGTGATTTGCTTTCATTTCTTGATGCATACTCAGGATACCATCAGATCTTCATGGCAGAAGAAGATGAAGAGAAAACCGCATTTATCACCCCGTGTGGCACGTACTGCTTCGTACGGATGCCTTTCAGTTTGAAGAATGCTGGTTCAACATTCGCAAGGGTAGTCCACCATGCTTTTGAACCACAAATACACAGAAATGTGGAAGCTTACATGGATGACATAGTGGTCAAGAGCAAGAACAAAGCGACCTTGATTCAAGATTTAGACGAGACATTTGCAAACCTGTGCAAGATCAATCTCAAGCTTAACCCCAAGAAGTGCGTGTTTGGAGTCCCTTCCGGCAAGCTTCTCGGGTTCTTCGTGTCTCAGCGGGGAATTGAAGCCAATCCCGACAAGATCAAAGCCATCGAGCAGATCGATGCACCAAAGCGCGTCAAGGATGTACGAAGGCTTGCCGGTTGCGTGGCTGCTCTCAGCAGGTTTATCTCTAGATCTGCTGAGCGCGCCCTGCCTTTTTTCAAAATTTTGAAAAAGGCAGGTCCAATGAAATGGACTCCGAAAGCGGAGGCTGCACTGCAGGACTTGAAGAGATACCTGTCCTCCACTCCAACGCTTGTCGCACCTAAGCCGCAAGAGAAGTTGCTGCTGTATATAGCGGCAACCAATCAAGTGGTTAGTGCTGCGTTAGTGGCGGAGAGGGAGGCGGATGATGAGCCAGCAACCACGGCAGATCCATCCAGCGACAAGCAGGGCGCTTCGCCGACAAGCTATGGTCCCGACAAACATGGGTTTGCGCAGGAACATGATAAGATGCCAAGGAAAATGGCGCAGCACCCAGTTTACTTTGTCAGCTCTCTTCTGCAGGGGGCTAGATCAAGGTACTCTGGTGTGCAGAAGTTGCTTTTCGGCCTCCTCATGGCCTCAAGAAAGCTGCGCCATTACTTCCAAGCACATGAGATCACAGTCGTCACTCGCTTTCCGCTGAAGAGGATACTGCAAAATCCAGAAGCAACTGGCAGGATTGTCGTGTGGGCGCTGGAACTGTCAAGCTTTGGCCTCAAGTTTGAGAGCACTTCAACTATCCAAAGCAGAGCATTGGCAGAGTTCATAGCAGAATGGACGCCAACCCCAGATGAAGAAATTCCAGAAACGAGCATCCCCGTCAAAGAGACAAGCAAAGAGTGGCTGATGTACTTTGATGGTGCCTTCTCGCTGCAAGGCGCCGGTGCAGGCGTGTTGCTTGTCGCACCCACTGGAGAGCAGCTCAAGTACGTAGTCCAGATGCACTTTCCCAAAGAGCAAGCAACCAACAATACTGCAGAGTATGAAGGATTACTTGCCGGTCTCAGAATCGCAGCAGACCTTGGGATCAAGAAGCTCATTGTCAGGGGTGACTCACAGCTTGTCGTCCGACAAGTGAACAAGAACTACCAAAGTCCGTTGATGGAAGCGTATGTTGATGAAGTGAGGAAGCTAGAAGAGCACTTTGACGGCCTACAAATGGAGCATATCCCAAGAGCTCAGAATGATATTGCTGATGGCCTGTCAAAGTGCGCCGCACTAAAGTTACCTGTGGAACCAGGGATCTTTGTGCTTAAGTTGACTCAACCATCCATAACACCATCAACTGGACAAAGCAAGAAGAGGAAGTTGGTTTCCGGCGACTACTTTCCGGCAGAGCTCCTCGAAGCCGCCGCCAAGAAAGTCCCCAAGATCAACACCAAGGATGCTGAGGGGCAGTCTGCTCCGGCAAGCCTTTTGGTTTGTTCCGTTGAAGCAGACGCTCCCGACAAGTTTTGCTCCGGCAAGCTTGCCGGGGAACATCAAGCTGCGGCAGGACCACAAGTCCTTGCCGTGGAAGCGGATGTTCCCGCAGCAGCAGATGCACCGTTAGTCCTTGTTGTCGAGCCACAAGCTCCAGCATGGGCACAGCGGATTGTCCACTTCCTTCAGACAGGAGAACTTCTCGAAGAACAAGAAGAAGCGGAAAGAGTAGCCCGGCAGTCAAGTATGTACCAGTTTGTCGATAGCATACTGTACAGAAGAAGACTCAACGGTGTGAAATTGAAGTGTATTCGCCGGGCAGATGGACAAAAGCTGCTGGCGGAGATACATGGAGGCATATGTTGCCACCACATTGGCGCAAGAGCACTTGCCGGCAAAGCTTTCCGGCAAGGTTTCTTTTGGCCGATAGCCCTCCAGGATGCAACTGCACAAGTAACCATGTGTGAAGCGTGCCAGTTCCACTCCAAACAGATACACCAGCCAGCTCAAGCTCTCCAGACGATCCCTTTGTCCTGGCCATTTTCGGTCTGGGGGCTCGATATCCTCGGCCCCTTCCCCCGAGCCGTCGGGGGCTTTGAGTACTTGTACATCGCAATCGACAAGTTCACAAAGTGGCCGGAAGTGCAGCCAGTGAGGAAGGTGACAGCACAGTCAGCAGTCAAGTTCTTCAGGTCGATTGTTTTCCGTTTCGGGATCCCTAATAGGATCATCACCGACAACGGCACGCAATTCACGAGCCGCACCTTCATGCAGTACGTCCAAGACCTTGGCACCAAGGTCTGCTTCGCTTTTGTTGCTCATCCAAGAAGCAACGGTCAAGCAGAGAGGGCAAATGCTGAAGTGCTGCGCGGGCTCAAGACCAGAACTTTCGACAGGCTGCACAGGTGCGGAAGAAACTGGATCGAGGAGCTGCCGGTGGTTCTTTGGTCGATCAGAACGACGCCATATCGAGCCACTGGACAGACACCTTTCGCTCTAGTCTATGGAGCAGAGGCAGTTCTCCCCACGGAACTCGTATACGGATCACCTCGAGTGCTCTCTTATGATGAGCTTGAGCAAGAACAGCTGCGGCAAGACGACGCGCTGCTCCTTGAGGAAGATCGTCTTCAGGCTGCTGTACGAGCTGCTCGATACCAGCAAGCTTTGCGCTGCTATCATAGCCGCAAAGTTAAAGCCAGAAGCTTCGAGGAAGGCGACCTTGTTCTTCGGCGCGTTCAGTCCGCCAAGAATTCCAACAAGTTGACGCCGAAGTGGGAAGGCCCTTATCGGGTGAGACGAGTCACAAGGCCTGGCGCTGTCCGCCTTGAGACCGAAGATGGCATTCCAGTGAGCCTCCTGGAACATAGAACATCTTCGTAAGTTTTTCCCATAAGGCGCGGTTGCCGGATCCCGTTCCGGCAACCACCTTTTGTACAAGTCTTGCCGCTGTTGCATGTAATCCTTTGTACAAATCCGGGCGCAGATCCCGTGCATAAGTAAAACCCCATGTGCTCCGCACAGCTTGTCCATTTCATGCGTTAGTTCCTTTCTTGCATGCGATTATCTGACACTTTGTGCAGCACCTACATCCGGTAAGCAGTAACGAGCCGAAGAGCTCCATATTATTTTTTTCTCTTCTTTCTTTTTCTTTTAAAGGAAAAGAAGGTTCTCTCGCACACAAGTTTGCCGGGGGGAAGGAGAAGATTGTGGTATGGGCCAGGCGTCGTTCAAACAAAGACTTGCCTTACCGGGAAGCAAATGACAGAAAAGCTAAGTTGCCAAAGTTTGAGCAATCACTTTTTTAAATTTTTGAGTTATCTTCCTCGAACGACCCTGCTTTGTATGGAAAACCTGTGCGCGGAGGAACCAACTCGTGTCTAGTTGCGCCCTTACTTTGTTTCGAGTCCGCTCAACAGCTTAAGCGTGCTGCATCTAGTCGCGACAAGGTTTCTTGTCGGAAGCAGCGCCGCCAGCAGGCTGTTGAAGTTCCACACTCAGCGCTCGCGGCTCGGGCGCCTGCGCCGACATGTTCCCTAGAAGAGTAGGGTGAAAACATACAAAGGAAGGAATCTAGTAGAGGAAATAACATTGCAGTTGATAACAGAAATAAAGTTATATTACAAGATAACTTGTCGCAGCTCTAACAGACTGTTTTCATAACATGATTAGCAGCGACAAGGGAAAAGAAGAAATGGGCGGCCTAATCTACACGTCCGCCCTCGACTCTCTTGATCTCGCTCACCTTGTCCACAATGGGTGCGACAAGGGCCTTGAGTGCGTCCAGATCGGCGTCAGGCGGCAAGGACCTAAGGACGTTGGTGAAGCTGAGGCCTGGATTGCGGAAGGCTACCTTCATCAGCACCTTCTGGAGAACCCTGGCACAGATTTTGCGCGACTCGTCGGCCAGCTGCTTCGGGATCCTCTCCCGGAGCCGCTGGAGTGCCGTCGCCACGCCCTTGAAGAATAGGCTGAGCTTGGCGCTAGGTTGAAGGCTCTTGTCGGAAGGATACCCAAAGTCCTCCATCCCCAGCTGCGCCAGCTCCTCGTTGATGACGGCGGCAGTGTTCACCAGACCCTCGGTCCAGTGCTCCACTGTGTCTCTGAACGAGTTCTGGGTAACTACAATGCTCTCCAGCAGCGCCGCGTCAGCCTTGACCTTCTCCGACAAGGTCTTCTCCCGCTCCTTGACGGCCTCCAGCGTCTGCGTCAGCGTGGCCAGCTTCAGCTCCAGGTCTGCTTTGGAATCCTTGGCGGCGCTGAGCTCCTTGCCCCTCTCAGCGAGAAGGCCTTGCAGCTCACCATGGGCGGTAGCATCCTTCTCGCGCTCACGCTTGAGCGCTGCAAGCTCCTCGCCGCTCTTCCCAATATCGGCCTCCAGCTGCGCCACCTTCTCCTCTAGCTCTTTCTTGGCGGCCTCTGCAGTTGCCGCGGCGTCCTTTGCCTCCTTGAGCGCCCCGCCAAATGCTCGCTCACGCTCGGCGAGCTCTTCCTCGTAGCTGTCGAGGTGGGCCTTCCGCTGCACTAGTTCACCTTCCCGCGCGGACTGCTTCTCGGCAGCCAGCCTTTATTCCTCCTCAGCCTCGGCCTTCTCGAGAAGAAAGGCCGTGCGCTCCTCGTCGACTCGCTCCCTCTCCTGCGCCAGGGACCGGAGAGCTTCTTGATTTTGGCCCCGGAGCTCTTCCGCACGCTTTTCCATGTCAACTCCCGCCTTCGTGCCAAGCGCTTCCCGGGAAGCCAGCTTGGCTTGCCGGGTGCGGTAGAGTGACAGCAGCTTCCGCAGCAGCTGCTCCTCCTCAGGCTCGCCGCCGCTGCTGCCGGGCGCGTCAACCAATGACAGTCCAGCAGAGGCGAGCACCTCCCCGTCAAAAGTCTCCCCCTCGACTGGCGCCCTGGAGCTTGACGCCCAGGGTAGCTTGATGAAGATATTGTCACCGGCCTGCAAGTAGGCGCCGGGCTAGGGCTCCTCGGAGCCCGGCTTCGTAGAAGCGGCAGAGGGTTCGACGGTCGGTGCAGCGCCCGGCGCTCCTGCGGCCTCAGGGTCGTCAGTGCGATCGCCCGACCCCTCGCCGGCTTCCGCAACAGCAGCCCCGGCGGCCTCCTCGCCGGCGGTCTCATCAGCACCGGCACCTTCCTCGCCGGTGCCCTCTGTCTCCATTGGCTCAGCCGAAGATGGGTCTGAAGAACGAAGAAGGGAGAAAAATCAATCAAAAATCCAAGAAGGGAAAAACGGAGGAGCCATCCTGAGCAGGTTGACCACCATTAGCACATAGATAGACAACAATATAGAAGCTGAATCCAACGGAATGAAAATTGCAACATATAGTCTTCACATCCGAACAAAATGAACGAATGCATTCCTCTTCAAATGGTCACATATCCATAAATTGAGAAGCCACAAAGAATTAAGGTAGAGAAATAAATCAACAAGGTACGGATCAAGAACGAATAATCGGTAAGAAATCCCAATCTCAAACCAATATCCGTGGAAGAAGAACTAGAGCTACTAGAATTCCCACCTATGAAATTCCCGAACCTTTCCGGTTATGCAATCAAGTGTTGGGGATACAGGGGAAGCACAATATCTCACCCAAACTAGCAAATCCTACATCCAGCTGTATCCATCCTTCAACACATAACCAGGAAAACTTTGGAAACCATCTACTTCAACCTTCGAAAAGCATCCGTTATACAAGTTATGGCGATACTCCCGAACTCCCGCCCCAGTACTGGGTGGCGTCGAGGTTATCTCACCAACGAACTGCATAAAAGAGATTTTCGATGTCGGCGAACATATCTCAAGTATACCAGAATTGCAACGATAAAATTGTGACGACAACACCTCGGAGCTCAACTCCCCGGGACACTGCCACAACCCCTAAAGACAGGAGGCACCAAGAACAATGTTCTCGTCACAAAACCATCGGAACAAAACCAAGATACTCGCGTGATCCTAAAATTTTTTTAGTGAAATTTGAGAAGAGAAGAGTCAAACTCTACGTCAGGATGCCTTACCAGAGCGATGAGGAGACTGGGAAGTAAAAAGAATTCCTAAGCTCTCCGATATATAATTCCTAAGGACTCAAAACATTTTTCTAGACACAACTCGGCTGCTAAAAACGATCAAGCAATGGGGCTCCTAAGGTCGGGGATGGCTCTGATTACCAACTTGTAACGCCCTCGATGCGGCTATAGCTCCCACGTGTCGAGGCACGACTTAGAGGCATAACCGCATTGAAAGCAATGTCGCAAGTCAGGCAATCATTACAACATCCCATGTAATATATAATAAAAGGGGGAGATAACATAGTTGGCTTACACTCGCCACGTCACATCAGAGTACATAAATAACATCCATCAAACAAACACTCATGGCCCGACTACGGCGCCAAAATAGAAAAGAACCCAACATGCGACAAGGTCCTGAATCGATAACCCCAACTAGGCACCACTACTGATCATCCGGAAAAGACACATAGTAACGCTGAGAGTCCTCGTCGAACTCCCACTTGAGCTCGTAATCGTCAACTGGAGCAGAAACACCTGGACCTGCATCTGGAGTTGTAGTATCTGTGAGCCACAGGGACTCAGCAATCTCACACCCACGCGATCAAAACTATTTAAGCTCATAGGAATGGATAAGGCAAATATATGTGGAGCTGCAGCAAGCGACTAGCATATGTGGTGGCTAACTTATACGCAAAAGAGAGCGAGAAGAGAAGGCGAAGCACGAGCGAGAAACTAAAGGAACATCCTGCGCAAGCATAACTCCAACACCGTGTCCACTTCCCGGACTCCGCCGAGAAGGGGCCATCACGGTAACACACACGGTTGATGTATTTTAAATAAGGTCAACTTCGAGTTTTCTACAACCGGACGTTAACAAATTCCCATCTGCCCATAACCGCGGGCACGGCTTTCGAAAGTTCAATCCCTGCAGGGGAGTCCCAACTTAGCCCATGACAAGCTCTCACGGTCAACGAAGGAATAGACCTCCACCCGAGACATTCCGATCAGACTCGGTATCCCGGTACAACAAGACATTTCGACAGGGTAAAACTAAACCAGCAACACCGCCCGAATGTGCCGACAAATCCCGATAGGAGCTGCACATATCTCTTTCTCAGGGCACACTCAGATTGTCCTAGGTACGGGTAGGCCAGCCCAGAGTTGCCCCTGGTAGCCACCGGTAGCTGACAGGTGGACCAACACTCAGAGGAGCACTGGCCCGGGGGGGGGGGTAAAATAATGATGACCCTTGAGTCTGCAGAACCCAAGGGAAAGAAAAGGCTAGGTGGCAAATGGTAAAACCAATGTTGGGCATTGCTGGAAGAGCTTTACTTAAGACGAACTGTCAAGGGGTTCCCATAATAGCCCAACCGTGTAAGGAACGCAAAATCCGGGAACATAACACCGATATGACGGAAACTAGGGCGGCAAGAGTGGAACAAAACACCAGGCATAAGGCCGAGCCTTCCACCCTTTACCAAGTATATAGATGCATTAATTAAGTAAGATATATTGTGATATCCCAACAAGTAAATAAAAGTTCCAACAAGGAACGGCTCCAATCTTCACCTGCAACTAACAACGCTATAAGAGGGGCTGAGCAAAGCGGTAACATAGCCAATCAACGGTTTGCTAGGACAATGGTGGGTTAGGGGATCAACATGGCAATTGGGAGGCTGACAAGCAAAAGGTAGGCATCGTAGCAGTGGCAAAGCAAAAGAGCGAGCAAACTAGCATAGCAAAGATAGTAGTGATTTCGAGGGTATGATCATCTTGCCTGCACAGTTGTCAGAGTTGACTGGATCCTCACAAGCAAACTCAACGGGCTCCTCGGTAGCGAACTCGTCTCCCGGCTCTACCCAACAAGACAAACAAGCAACAAGGATACAATCAACCACGGGCAAGACCAAGCAATATGATGAAATGACGATATGCTATGCGGGATGCGATGCGGGATGCAAAATGCAAGATATGACAGGAAATGCATGAACCTGGCATCAACTTGGAAAACCAAGTGTGCCACTGGATAGAGGGGATGAAATCGCTTGAAAACGATATAAAGATCATTGGAATCGGAGCTACGGTTTGGAAATGGCAAGCGTTTTAAGATATGACACCGGTCTGCGATTTACAGCAAGTAGGCATCTAAATGCAACGAAATGAACATGCTACAGCCACCAAACATGAAAACAAAATACATGGCAGTGATGTACACAAGATGGTTGACAAAACACTAGCACTGAGCCATAGGCAAATTCATCCATTAAGAGGTTCAAACAAGCATGGCTAAAACGCAAATGCAAAACAGATTTCAGACTTAGTGAAATTAACACTAGTCTGAAATTTCAGATCACGATGCTCTCTTCGGAGCAGCAAAACAACATGATAGAAAACCTGAACATGACAAGTAAGAACATGGCATGGAGCTACTCAACAAGCTTAATAAAACACCCAAAGTGACCTGGGGCCAAAAGGGTTCACAAAATACTCTACCGAGCTCACGAACATCGCTCGAACACAATCAGTTTTCAGACTTAGTGAAAACTGAGACATGCTGAAATTTAACTCACGAAGGCATGTAAACGAGCTCGATGCACTCACTACGGTGCAAGTCATGGCAAGGAAAGCATATAACCAGCAAGAAGGCACAAAGTGCTAGCTACACATGGCAAGAACGAAGGCATAGCATGCATGGAACACTAACGGTAGCATCGGCTAAATCGCAAACAAGTTGACGATCTGCCCAGATTAACAACGAAGCAAAAGTTGAGCTCGATTGAGTCAACCTAGAGCACTCCACAAATGCCAACAAAGACATGGATGGATAGAGCATAACATAAATATCAAAACTCCCTTACTGATCATCCTCAAAAGAGGCACGGATCACTAGGAAACAAGCTGGACATATAGCATCATGAACTAAAATATCCCAGACTTAGTGAAAATCACTAAGTCCCTGAAATCTGCAATCTCAGGTACCTCTCTTCGCAAGCTTGCACAAGACAACACACACATCCTAAAAATGCATGGGTGGCACCTCTGGAAAGAAGACAAAATGCTTCACAATTCATCCCAAAGGGGCACAGGCATATCATGCACGTATTAAACATGGCAAAAATGACAAAAGTGCATGATGAACTAACGGATCTGCAATTTAACTCACGAAGCCTCCTTCTAACAGCATTTTGGGTATCAAGATGACCTCAAATGCAAATGATGCAATGGAATGAAATGATGTACATGTCGAGGCGAAGATTTTGATATATCATACGCCCAAAACGGAGCTACGGTTGCGGAGATACGAGCAGTCAAAGTTAGCACGAAAAAAATAAGGGGGAGAGGGAAAGTCAACCGGATCTAGGGTTTCCAGATCTGGCGGTTACTGTAGCAGCACTGTAGCACCCGCGGTCCCGGGACGGCTCGCCGGAGCCGGTGGAGGCGGCCGGAGCAGCGGGGAGAGGCCGGGGCGGCGCCGGGAAGGTCGGGGGAGGCCGGAGCAGCGCCCGGCGGCGGCGGTGGCGGCCCGCGCGCCGGCGAGGAGGTGCGGGCGGCGGCCGGCCTCGGGCTCGCCGGAGATGACCCGCGGCGGCGACGGCGGCTCCGGTCGCCGGAGCCCGAAGAGGCGGCGGCGCGCGCGGAGGAAGGAGGCGGCGGGGCGCGCGTGGAGGAGCCGGGTCGCGGGGGCCGGATCCGGGCCTCCCGGCCCGCGGCGGCGGCGGCGGCGGCGGTGCCACGTGGCACGCGGTGGTTGGGCGAGGGCGCGGCGGCGGACGCGTCCGGCTGGGGCGGACGTGTCCGTCGGTGCGGGGAGATGTTGCTGGGTTTTTTTTTGAGGAGGACGGGGAGGAAGACGAGATCCGAAATGGGGGGTGTTTAAATAGGCATAGAGGGAGCTAGGAGAGTCCAAATGAGGTGCGGTTTTCGCCCACACGATCGTGATCGAACGCTCTAGGACATGGAGCAGAGTTTGGTGGGTTTTGGGCCAAATTTGGGGGGTGTTGGGCTGCAACACACACGAGGCCTTTTCGGTCCCTCGGTTAACCGTTGGAGCATCAAACGAAGTCCAAATGACACGAAACTTGACAGGCGGTCTACCGGTAGTAAACCAAGGCCGCTTGGCAAGTCTCGGTCCAATCCGGAAATGTTTAAACCCCACACACGAAAGAAGACTAGAAATGACCACCGGAGGAGAACGAAGCGCCGGAATGCAAAACGGACAACGGGGAAAATGCTCGAATGCATGAGATGAACATGTATGCAAATGCAATGCACGTGATGACATGGTATGAGATGCATGAAAACGAAAACAACACACGGAGACAAGGACCCGAACCCGAGAAATAAATATAACTTGACACCGGAAACGGCAAGAGTTGGAGTACAAATGGGGAAAGTTACATCTGGGGCGTTACAACACTCCACCACTACGAAAAGATCTCGTCCCGAGATCTAGGACTGAAAGAACTCCGGGTACTCAGAACGGAGGTGATCCTCGCGTTCCCAGGTGGCTTCACGGTCGGAATGGTGAGACCACTTAACTTTGAGAAATTTGATTGACTTGTTGCGAGTCTTGCGTTCAGTCTCTTCAAGAATAGCAACTGGGTGCTCACGATAAGAGAGATCTTCTTGGAGCTCAATGTCCTCGAAGTTGACGGTGCGGTCAGGAGTCTTGAAGCACTTTCGAAGCTGAGAGACATGGAACACATCATGAACATTTGCAAAGTTTGAAGGAAGCTCGAGTTGATAGGCGAGGTCGCCTCTCTTGCTGACAATCTTGAAAGGTCCCACGTATCTAGGGGCAAGCTTCCCTTTGATACCGAAGCGACGAGTACCTTTCATGGGAGAGACGCGGAGGTAAACATGATCTCCGATCTCGAAAACCAGATCACGGTGCTTACTATCATAGTAGCTCTTCTGGCGGGACTGGGCTGCTTTGAGGTTATCACGAATGACTTTGCACATTTCTTCTGCTTCTGTGATTAAGTCATTACCCAGCAGCTGACGTTCACCGGTTTCAGACCAGTTGAGAGGGGTACGGCACTTCCTGCCATATAGAATTTCAAAGGGGCCTTGCCCGAACTTGCTTGAAAGCTGTTGTTGTAAGAGAATTCAGCATAAGGAAGACAATCTTCCCACTTCATGCCGAAAGAAATCACACAAGCCCTGAGCATATCTTCAAGAATCTGATTGACACGCTCGACTTGACCGCTCGTTTGAGGATGGAACGCTGTGCTGAAGCGGATGTTGGTGCCCATGGCCTTCTGAAAAGAATCCCAAAACTTGGAGGTAAAGATGCTGCCACGGTCTGAAGATATCACTTGAGGAATACCGTGCAGAGAGACAATGCGAGAGGTATAGAGTTCCGCCAATTGAGCTGCAGTGATCGACTCTTTGATAGGCAGAAAGTGAGCCACTTTGGTGAGCTTGTCGATGACAACAAATATAGCATCATTGCCACGCTTGGACTTTGGAAACCCAGTCACGAAGTCCATTTCAATGTGGTCAAACTTCCATTCTGGAATGGCAAGAGGTTGGAGGAGACCAGCTGGCCTTTGGTGTTCTGCCTTCACTCTTCTGCAGACATCACATTCATTCACGAATTGAGCGATCTCGCGCTTCATTCGAGTCCACCAATAAGTTTGCTTGAGGTCCTGATACATCTTCGTACTACCAGGGTGGATGGAGAGGAGAGAGTTGTGAGCCTCGTTCATGATCACCTTACGAAGTTCACCTTTGGGCACAACAATTCGATCCTCGAAGAAGAGAGTGTCCTTGTCATCAAGTCGGTAGCACTTGTACTTGGACTGACTCTTTGCAATACCAATCTTCACCTTCTTCACCATAGCATCAAGAAGTTGGGCTTGGCGAATCTGGTCTTCTAAGGTAGGAGAGACTTGAAGGTTGGCGAGGAAACCTTGAGGAACAACTTGCAGATTAAGTTTGCGGAAAGCTTCACAAAGCTCGGGTTGATAAGGCTTGAGAATCAGACTGTTGCAATATGCTTTTCTGCTCAAAGCGTCAGCAATCACATTAGCCTTGCCTGGAGTATACTCGATACTCGGATTGTACTCTTGAATCATTTCGACCCATCGAGTCTGCCTGAGGTTGAGATTAGGCTGAGTGAAGATGTACTTGAGACTCTTGTGATCAGTGAAAATATCCACTTTCCTTCCCAATAGAAGATGTCTCCAAGTCAACAAAGCGTGCACAACTGCCGCCAACTCGAGATCATGAGTGGGGTAGTTCTTCTCATTAGGTTTCAACTGGCGAGAGGTATAAGCAACAACTTTCTTCTCTTGCATCAGTACAGCACCGAGACCTTGGAGAGAGGCATCACAAAAGACCTCGTACGGTTTGGTTTCATCAGGCGGAGTCAGAACTGGAGCAGTGATCAATTTCTCTTTCAAAGTGTTGAAAGCAATATCACACTCCGGAGACCAAACGTACTTGACGTGCTTCTGAAGAAGATTTGAGAGAGGCTTGGCGATCTTAGAAAAGTTTTCAACGAATCTTCTGCAATAGCTTGCGAGACCGAGGAAACTGCGGAGTTGCTTCACGTTCTGAGGAGGTTCCCAATTCACAATTGCAGACACCTTCTCAGGATTCACGGAAATGCCCTTGGCAGAGATGATATGACCAAGATAAAGAACCTCATCGAGCCAAAATTCACACTTGGAGAACTTGGCGTAGAACTGATGTTCTCTGAGCTTGTCAAGAACCAAACGCAAGTGCTTGGCATGATCTTCCTTGTTCTTCGAGAAAACCAGAATGTCGTCGAGATAGACCAAAACGAATTCATTGGTGTAGGGGTTGAAGATGAAGTTCATCATGCGAGAGAACGTCGGAGGAGCGTTGGCGAGGCCAAAAGACATGACGGTGTATTCATATGAACCAAAGCTTGTTCTGAACGCCGTCTTGGGAATATCTTGCTCACGAATACGAATCTGATGATAACCCATACGGAGATCAAGCTTGGAGAATACTTGAGCACCCTTGAGTTGTTCGAACAGCTCATTGATGTTGGGAAGTGGGTATTTGTTCTTTATGGTCTTCTTGTTTACTGGACGGTAATCAACACAAAGTCGACTCGATCCATCCTTCTTCTTCACAAAAAGAACACCACAACCCCACGGAGAAGTACTAGGCCGAATGAGACCCAATCTTTCTTGCTCATCGAGTTGTTTCTTCAGCTCCTTCAACTCTTCAGGTCCGAGCTTGTAAGGACGTTTGCACACAGGTTCCGTGCCAGGCTCAAGTTCAATAACGAATTCAACTGGCCGGTGCGGAGGCATTCCTGGGAGCTCTTCTGGAAAGACGTCTTGATACTCACAAACAACCGGAATCTGCGAAATAGCATCCAATTCACCCTTCTCATTGAGAGAAAACAACCGGATGGTATTATCCCGAGCGGCAAAGACAATAACATCCTCAGACGAATGAGTCAGTTGAATCTGCCTGGCTGCACAATCAAGCTGAGCTCTATGCTTAGAGAGCCAGTCCATCCCGAGAATAAGATCGATATCCGAGTTGCCAAGAACCGTAGGAGAAGCCAAGAACTTGTAGTCACCCAAAGTGATAGAAACATCCGGAACGATGGAGTTAGCCTGCATGCGCTTACCGGGAGAGACAACTTCTAAAGGACTAGATAAAACTTGTGAGACCAATTCATGCCTATTTGTAAACGGTCTCGAGATGAAGCAATGCGATGCACCAGTGTCAAAAAGAACTTTTGCAGGAATATCATTAACAGGAAGGTTACCCATGATCACATCTGACGAGTCCTCTGCCTGAGCTGCATTCATCAAGTTGACCTTGGCGGACTTGGGGTTATGCTTGACCACAGCTGTACTTGCCGATCTGACAGGAGGAGGAGGAGGAAGACGCCTCTGGTTGGTACACTTGTTGGCATAGTGACCCTTCTGTTGGCACTTGTTGCACGTGACCTCTGAAAGCGGACGGTGATACGGAGCACTCGATCTTGGAGCTTGAGACGAAGATTTGTTCTGAAAGCCTGGGTTGGGTGGGTGGGAGAAACCACTGCCACCTTTGCTCTTCTGCTGATACGGCTGACGGAACGGAGGAGGAGGAAGCCAATACTTCTGCTGCTTGACCACTTGAGTAGAGGAAGACGGAGTAACATCTCTGGCACGCTTCCTTGAAGCATCACACCTCATCTGAGCAGCCTCTTGCTTCAGTGCCATGTTGTAGAACTCATCGTATCTCAACGGCTCAAAGAGGACAAGAGCGAGCTGAATTTCCTCACGAAGACCACCCCTGAACTGATAGATCATGCTCTTCTCATCAGGAACATCCTGCTTGGCAAAACGGGCGAGCTTCTGGAACAACTTGTTGTAGTCATAGACAGACAAAGAGCCTTGCTTCAGATTGCGGAATTCCTGACGCTTACTCTCAACCACACTTTGAGGGATGTGATGAGCGCGGAAATCTTGACGGAAATCGTTCCAAGTGATAACACGTCCACCTCTGGAATCCTTGTACTGCTGGAACCACTCTGCAGCCTGATCTTTGAGCTGGAAAGAAGCGAACTTGACGAAATCTTCAGGCCTGACGTTGCTGCATTCAAAATGCTTGCCCAGATCCACTAGCCAATCGTCAGCATCTGTAGCCTCAACACAACCGCTGAACGTCTTTGGGCCATTAGCAAGGAACTGGTTCAGAGTAGCAAAGTGGTGCTGATTATGGCCTTGATTCCCTTGACTGCCTTGATTGCGCTCTTGAAGGATTTGCATGATCAACTGTGTGTTTGCATTAGTAGCGGCCATCACAGCTTGCCATGCTTCCGGAGGAGGCGGAGGTGGAGGCGGATTAGGATTCGGAGTCGTGCGCGTTGGAGGAGCCATCCTGAACAGGTTGACCACCATTAGCACATAGATAGACAACAATATAGAAGCTGAATCCAACGGAATGAAAATTGCAACATATAGTCTTCACATCCGAACAAAATGAACGAATGCATTCCTCTTCAAATGGTCACATATCCATAAATTGAGAAGCCACGAAGAATTAAGGTAGAGAAATAAATCAACAAGGTACGGATCAAGAACGAATAATCGGTAAGAAATCCCAATCTCAAACCAATATCCGTGGAAGAAGAACTAGAGCTACTAGAATTCCCACCTATGAAATTCCCGAACCTTTCCGGTTATGCAATCAGGTGTTGGGGATACAGGGGAAGCACAATATCTCACCCAAACTAGCAAATCCTACATCCAGCTGTATCCATCCTTCAACACATAACCAGGAAAACTTCGGAAACCATCTACCTCAACCTTCGAAAAGCATCCGTTATACAAGTTATGGCGATACTCCCGAACTCCCGCCCCAGTACTGGGTGGCGTCGAGGTTATCTCACCAACGAACTGCATAAAAGAGATTTTCGATGTCGGCGAACATATCTCAAGTATACCAGAATTGCAACGATAAAATTGTGACGACAACACCTCGGAGCTCAACTCCCCGGGACACTGCCACAACCCCTAAAGACAGGAGGCACCAAGAACAATGTTCTCGTCACAAAACCATCGGAACAAAACCAAGATACTCGCGTGATCCTAAAAAAATTTTTAGTGAAATTTGAGAAGAGAAGAGTCAAAACTCTACGTCAGGATGCCTTACCAGAGCGATGAGGAGACTGGGAAGTAAAAAGAATTCCTAAGCTCTCCGATATATAATTCCTAAGGACTCAAAACATTTTTCTAGACACAACTCGGCTGCTAAAAACGATCAAGCAATGGGGCTCCTAAGGTCGGGGATGGCTCTGATTACCAACTTGTAACGCCCTCGATGCGGCTATAGCTCCCACGTGTCGAGGCACGACTTAGAGGCATAACCGCATTGAAAGCAATGTCGCAAGTCAGGCAATCATTACAACATCCCATGTAAATATATAATAAAAGGGGGAGATAACATAGTTGGCTTACACTCGCCACGTCACATCAGAGTACATAAATAACATCCATCAAACAAACACTCATGGCCCGACTACGGCGCCAAAATAGAAAAGAACCCAACATGCGACAAGGTCCTGAATCGATAACCCCAACTAGGCACCACTACTGATCATCCGGAAAAGACACATAGTAACGCTGAGAGTCCTCATCGAACTCCCACTTGAGCTCGTAATCGTCAACTGGAGCAGAAATCACCTGGACCTGCATCTGGAGTTGTAATATCTGTGAGCCACAGGGACTCAGCAATCTCACACCCACGCGATCAAAACTATTTAAGCTCATAGGAAATGGATAAGGCAAATATATGTGGAGCTGCAGCAAGCGACTAGCATATGTGGTGGCTAACTTATACGCAAAAGAGGGCGAGAAGAGAAGGCGAAGCACGAGCGAGAAACTAAAGGAACATCCTGCGCAAGCATAACTCCAACACCGTGTCCACTTCCCGGACTCCGCCGAGAAGGGCCATCACGGTAACACACGCGGTTGACGTATTTTAAATAAGGTCAACTTCGAGTTTTCTACAACCGGACGTTAACAAATTCCCATCTGCCCATAACCGCGGGCACGGCTTTCGAAAGTTCAATCCCTGCAGGGGAGTCCCAACTTAGCCCATGACAAGCTCTCACGGTCAACGAAGGAATAGACCTCCACCCGAGACATTCCGATCAGACTCGGTATCCCGGTACAACAAGACATTTCGACAGGGTAAAACTAAACCAGCAACACCGCCCGAATGTGCCGACAAATCCCGATAGGAGCTGCACATATCTCTTTCTCAGGGCACACTCAGATTGTCCTAGGTACGGGTAGGCCAGCCCAGAGTTGCCCCTGGTAGCCACCGGTAGCTGACAGGTGGACCAACACTCAGAGGAGCACTGGCCCGGGGGGGGGGTAAAATAATGATGACCCTTGAGTCTGCAGAACCCAAGGGAAAGAAAAGGCTAGGTGGCAAATGGTAAAACCAATGTTGGGCATTGCTGGAAGAGCTTTACTTAAGACGAACTGTCAAGGGGTTCCCATAATAGCCCAACCGTGTAAGGAACGCAAAATCCGGGAACATAACACCGATATGACGGAAACTAGGGCGGCAAGAGTGGAACAAAACACCAGGCATAAGGCCGAGCCTTCCACCCTTTACCAAGTATATAGATGCATTAATTAAGTAAGATATATTGTGATATCCCAACAAGTAAATAAAAGTTCCAACAAGGAACGGCTCCAATCTTCACCTGCAACTAACAACGCTATAAGAGGGGCTGAGCAAAGCGGTAACATAGCCAATCAACGGTTTGCTAGGACAATGGTGGGTTAGGGGATCAACATGGCAATTGGGAGGCTGACAAGCAAAAAGGTAGGCATCGTAGCAGTGGCAAAGCAAAAGAGCGAGCAAACTAGCATAGCAAAGATAGTAGTGATTTCGAGGGTATGATCATCTTGCCTGCACAGTTGTCAGAGTTGACTGGATCCTCACAAGCAAACTCAACGGGCTCCTCGGTAGCGAACTCGTCTCCCGGCTCTACCCAACAAGACAAACAAGCAACAAGGATACAATCAACCACGGGCAAGACCAAGCAATATGATGAAATGACGATATGCTATGCGGGATGCGATGCGGGATGCAAAATGCAAGATATGACAGGAAAATGCATGAACCTGGCATCAACTTGGAAAACCAAGTGTGCCACTGGATAGAGGGGATGAAATCGCTTGAAAACGATATAAAGATCAATGGAATCGGAGCTACGGTTTGGAAATGGCAAGCGTTTTAAGATATGACACCGGTCTGCGATTTACAGCAAGTAGGCATCTAAATGCAACGAAATGAACATGCTACAGCCACCAAACATGAAAACAAAATACATGGCAGTGATGTACACAAGATGGTTGACAAAACACTAGCACTGAGCCATAGGCAAATTCATCCATTAAGAGGTTCAAACAAGCATGGCTAAAACGCAAATGCAAAACAGATTTCAGACTTAGTGAAATTAACACTAGTCTGAAATTTCAGATCACGATGCTCTCTTCGGAGCAGCAAAACAACATGATAGAAAACCTGAACATGACAAGTAAGAACATGGCATGGAGCTACTCAACAAGCTTAATAAAACACCCAAAGTGACCTGGGGCCAAAAGGGTTCACAAAATACTCTACCGAGCTCACGAACATCGCTCGAACACAATCAGTTTTCAGACTTAGTGAAAACTGAGACATGCTGAAATTTAACTCACGAAGGCATGTAAACGAGCTCGATGCACTCACTACGGTGCAAGTCATGGCAAGGAAAGCATATAACCAGCAAGAAGGCACAAAGTGCTAGCTACACATGGCAAGAACGAAGGCATAGCATGCATGGAACACTAACGGTAGCATCGGCTAAATCGCAAACAAGTTGACGATCTGCCCAGATTAACAACGAAGCAAAAGTTGAGCTCGATTGAGTCAACCTAGAGCACTCCACAAATGCCAACAAAGACATGGATGGATAGAGCATAACATAAATATCAAAACTCCCTTACTGATCATCCTCAAAAGAGGCACGGATCACTAGGAAACAAGCTGGACATGTAGCATCATGAACTAAAATATCCCAGACTTAGTGAAAATCACTAAGTCCCTGAAATCTGCAATCTCAGGTACCTCTCTTCGCAAGCTTGCACAAGACAACACACACATCCTAAAAATGCATGGGTGGCACCTCTGGAAAGAAGACAAAATGCTTCACAATTCATCCCAAAGGGGCACAGGCATATCATGCACGTATTAAACATGGCAAAAATGACAAAAGTGCATGATGAACTAACGGATCTGCAATTTAACTCACGAAGCCTCCTTCTAACAGCATTTTGGGTATCAAGATGACCTCAAATGCAAATGATGCAATGGAATGAAATGATGTACATGTCGAGGCGAAGATTTTGATATATCATACGCCCAAAACGGAGCTACGGTTGCGGAGATACGAGCAGTCAAAGTTAGCACGAAAAAAATAAGGGGGAGAGGGAAAGTCAACCGGATCTAGGGTTTCCAGATCTGGCGGTTACTGTAGCAGCACTGTAGCACCCGCGCGAGTTCGCCGGAGACGGCTCGCCGGAGCCGGTGGAGGCGGCCGGAGCAGCGGGGAGAGGCCGGGGCGGCGCCGGGAAGGTCGGGGGAGGCCGGAGCAGCGCCCGGCGGCGGCGGTGGCGGCCCGCGCGCCGGCGAGGAGGTGCGGGCGGCGGCCGGCCTCGGGCTCGCCGGAGATGACCCGCGGCGGCGACGGCGGCTCCGGTCGCCGGAGCCCGAAGAGGCGGCGGCGCGCGTGGAGGAAGGAGGCGGCGGGGCGCGCGTGGAGGAGCCGGGTCGCGGGGGCCGGATCCGGGCCTCCCGGCCCGCGGCGGCGGCGGCGGCGGTGCCACGTGGCACGCGGTGGTTGGGCGAGGGCGCGGCGGCGGACGCGTCCGGCTGGGGCGGACGTGTCCGTCGGTGCGGGGAGATGTGCTGGGTTTTTTTTTTGAGGAGGACGGGGAGGAAGACGAGATCCGAAATGGGGGGTGTTTAAATAGGCATAGAGGGAGCTAGGAGAGTCCAAATGAGGTGCGGTTTTCGCCCACACGATCGTGATCGAACGCTCTAGGACATGGAGCAGAGTTTGGTGGGTTTTGGGCCAAATTTGGGGGGTGTTGGGCTGCAACACACACGAGGCCTTTTCGGTCCCTCGGTTAACCGTTGGAGTATCAAACGAAGTCCAAATGATACGAAACTTGACAGGCGGTCTACCGGTAGTAAACCAAGGCCGCTTGGCAAGTCTCGGTCCAATCCGGAAATGTTTAAACCCCACACACGAAAGAAGACTAGAAATGACCACCGGAGGAGAACGAAGCGCCGGAATGCAAAACGGACAACGGGGAAAATGCTCGAATGCATGAGATGAACATGTATGCAAATGCAATGCACGTGATGACATGGTATGAGATGCATGAAAACGAAAACAACACACGGAGACAAGGACCCGAACCCGAGAAATAAATATAACTTGACACCGGAAACGGCAAGAGTTGGAGTACAAATGGGGAAAGTTACATCTGGGTAGTTACAGGCAGTGGCCCGGGAAGATCCGGCTCCAGTTGCCGCTGTTGCGTGAGGCGCTCCCGCGGCAACATTGCTTGCCGCGGTAGAGCGCGTCGCGCGGCTCGGTGGTTGTGGAGCCGGCTGCCGCCCCGATGCGTCCCCAGCCCTGCGAAGGCGCCTCCTTGGCAGGGCCGGGGGCTCCGCCTGCGGCAAGTTCTCTGAAGGCTCAGCCTCCTCCTCGCCGGCCTCGCTCGACTCGGCTTCGGAACCGGCAGGCTCCTCTTCGCCCATGAACTCCGCGCGTTCGGCAAGGTTTGCCGCCCCTGCAGCCTCCGCCTCCTCCACAGTAAACCCAAACACACCCGTAGCAGCTACGGCCGCAGCCTCTTCCGCCCTAGTAGCGATGAGCTGCATCTCCTCGTCGGTGGTGTCACGGGTGAGGCTCTTCTGCTCGTCGGCGCGGACCGGCACTTCCTCCAAGGTGTCGAAGAACGCTCGCACAACGTCATCCGCAGGCTCTTGCCAAGTTGGGATGATGCCGTGTGAATCGCACAACGGCATCATGGCGTGGATCCGGTCAAACGAAGAGTTATTGCACAAAGGAACTACGCCCCTCGGCAGTGTGAATGGGTGCTGGGGGTTGCGTTTGAATAATTCCAAGAGCATTGCATCCAACTCCAAGACGGTGAAGTTGTAGTTGAGGCCCGGCCGCAGCCTCATGATGTCCGCCGAATTCTTGAATTCCCAGGCGGGCCTCCCCCTCTCCTGTAGGGGGGCAATGCGGCGACGGAGGAAATCTGCCCCGACAGCACCTACGGTGAGCCCGGCAAGCCTGAGGCGAAGAATCCGAGTGATGGCGATCTTCAGCCTCTCGTCTTCCGGGGCCATATTGCTCCAGTCATTGCCGCGCACTATTGGAGTTTGGCGCACGGCGGTGAAGGGCTGCGGATCCTCCTCAACGATCCAACACCACTCCGCTCTCCACTCCTCCCACTTGCTGCGGAGCTCACCCTCCAAGTACGCATCCTTCTTGCCAACTCTCGAGATCCAAGCAATCCCTCCGGCAAGCGGCTCTCCTCTCTCTACCCAAGGCATGAAGTAATGGCGGAAAAGGGCTACACTAGGGTGGACTCCGACAAAGTTTTTGCACAAGTGTGCGAAAACTGACATGGTCAGGACAGCATTGGGGGTGAAGTCAAGGAGGCGGAAGCCATATGTGTTCATAATGTCACAAAAGAACTCCGAGAAGGGCGGGCAGAGCCCGCAGTAGAAGAATAGCGGGAAGAACGGGTACCCGTTTGAAGCCAACTCCGAGGCAGCGGCTGGGAGTACCCTCGTGCGCGGATGCGCACGTGTCTCCGTCACCCAAAAGAGGTAGAAGTACTCCCTCAGCTCCTGCACGCCGAGTTGGGGGGTGAAGATCGCCCGCTCCTTCCGCAGCGCCGCAAGCCGCTGCGCCTCGGCCGACTTCACACCCTTTCCCTTGTCGGCTTTCGGGGCCATGGCGGAGGTGGTGGGGAAGGTCGACGGTGTGGTGATGCTGGTGGCAATGGGGGGGGGGGCGGAACGCTGCTCTCTCGGCTTCGAGAAGAAGGGGGGAGTGGCGGAGTTTGTGAAGAAGGAGTAGCAGCAACCAGTGAGGGGGAACGAACTGCCCCTGTTTCCTCTGCTTATAAAGAGGGACGGGGCGGACGTTTCGGCCTTCCTAATAAACAACCACCCACGATCTCTCCCACGATGCCGCATTCAACGCGTGCCGTTATGGGAGAGTGCGGTGGATACGAAACAAGATTTGGCATGGCCCGGCCCGTGTGTGCCCGTGCCCTGTCTTGGGCCTGGCCCAACAGCGCTCGGCACCGTGTCTGGCCCAGGCCCGGGGGCTCCTGTCGGTGTACTAGAATAGGGGTACCCTAGTACCCCGAACTTGTGCACGGGCAGTTGCAGCACCCCGCGGCAAAGGCTTGCCGGGCGAACGCCAAGATCCCCCAAGGTTCCCTTGGAGCCATCCAAGAACAAAGTATTTAAGCTAAGGAGACAAGACCCCGGCAAGAGGAGCTTTCCGGGAAGGCCAACCAAGGCGCTCCAAGGAACTTACCGCGACGCGCCACGCGCTCCGGCAAGGCAGCCAGGCCCCTGCAAGAGGAGCTTGCCGGGAAGACTAAACAAGGTGCACCGAGGCCCGGTGGGCGACGAGCTTCTGGGCCCGGCGAAGATAACGACAGCGGCAAGGCGCTTGCCGCGGCAGGCGGCCACTCTGCGTCCATGCTCCAGCGCATCCACCAACGTGTCGCTCTGGGGGCCTCTCCGGGCGCGCGTGGCGGGAGGCTGTGCAGCCAGCGGTGCGCAGTGGCATGCGAAGCTGACAAGATCGCCATCGTGGCGAACGGTGGCGCCCCTAACGCTCCTTTTCTGCACTGTTCGGGCGACTCAGACGGGCATTTAATGCCCTTGTCCCCTGCCGTCAGGGTTAGGTAGGGTACACTGTACAAGCAACTGTATCAACTACCTCGCTTTTTACGTTTTTACCCTCCTCTGCGTTGCCACCTGTCGGTGACCCCTTTAGCGTATAAAAGGAGGCCCATGCGCAACGTAGGGGGGGTTCGGTTCGGAGCCTCAGACAGTGGGCTTGGATTCGTTCGTAGCCTAGAAAACATCACACTATCTCGCTCGAGAGCAAGAACACCAGATAATACAACCGGACAAGCAGCAGTAGGAGTGTTATCTCTCCGGAGAGCTCCGAAGCTGGGTAAACTGCTCGTGTGCCTCGCCTCGATCTGCTCTTCGTGCGACCTCCACCCCCCGCCGAACCGAAAGGGGCCCGGTCCGCCGGCCCCATAGGTGTTCGTGGATCAGTTCTCCCCGACAAACAGACACCCGCCAGCCACCTTTATGCAAAACTAGTTGCATGTCTGTCGGTGGAACCAGTCTCATGAACATGGTCATGTAAGGTTGGTCCGGGCCGCTTCATCCAACAATATAGGCGAATCAAAAATAAGAAATTGGTGGTAATCAGTATGACGATCACCGCCCACAACTCTTTGTGTTCTACTCGTGCATATCATCTACGCATAGACCTGGCTCAGATGCAACTATTGGGAAACGTAGCATGCAATTTCAAAAAAAAATCCTATGCTCACGCAAGATCTATCTAGGAGATGCATAGCAACGAGAGGGGGAGAGTGTGCCTACGTACCCTCGTAGACCAAAAGTGGAAGCGTTTGCCAACACAGTTTATGTAGTCGAACTTCTTCTTGTTCTGACCGATCAAGCACCGAACATATGGCACATCTGAGTTCTGCACACGGTCAGCTCGATGACATCCCTCGAACTCTTGATCGAGCAGAGTGTCGAGGAAGTAGATGAGTCTTGGGGAACATTGCATGGGAAACAAAAATTTTCCTACGCTCACTAAGATCCAATCTAGGAGATGACCATCTACGAGAGGATAGATTGGATATACATACCCTTGTAGATCGCTAAGCGAAAATGTTAAGATACACGGTTGATGTAGTTGAACGTCTTCGTGATCCAATCACGATCTGTCCCGCGAACTCCTATCCATGTGCGAAATGGACAACACCTTCGTGTTCAACACACGTACGGCTTGATGATGCATTCACCTCATCTATCCAGCAACCGATGGTGAAGTTGAAGCTCAAGTCCTCTGACAGCATGACGGCGTGGTGGCGGCGGTGGTGGTGGAATCTCAGCAGAGCTTCGCTAAGCACTATGGAGAGGAAGAGGAATACAAGGGAGAGGAAGGGCAACACCATGGTGTGGAGATATGCTCAAGGGTGTGGCTGCCCTCTCTCTACCTCTATATATATAGGGGAAGGGAGGAGGGGATGGTGCCCCTAGGGTTTCCCCTAGGGGGCTGGCTAGGGTAGATGGGCTCTCCCCTAGGGTGAGTTGCCCCCCAAGCCGGGTGGAGGGAACCCTAAAGGGGCGCCCCCAACCCTCCTGGTTACGTGAGATGGGGTGAGGGGGGCGCTCAGCCCCTTAGTGGGCTGGTTTGCCCCCTCACCTAGCCAAGGGAGCCTCCAACACTCCCCCCCCCGAAAACCCCTTTTGGTGGTGCTAGTCATCACCCGGTACCCCCCAGAACACTTCCAGACTCCAATACCCTTCGTCCAATATATCAATCTTCACCTCTGAACCCTTCCATAGTTCCTCGTCATATCCAGGATCTCATCCGGGACTCTGAACAACCTTAGGTAACCACCATAATGACTCAACTATACTTATATCATCACCAAAGGTTAAGTGTGTAGACCATGCGGGTTCGAGAACTATGCATACATGACCGAGACACCTCTACGGTCAGTAACCAATAGCGGGACCTGGATGCCCATATTGGTTCCCGCACATTTGATGACCCACAAGTGTAGGGGATCTATCATAGTCCTTTCGATAAGTAAGAGTGTCGAACCCAATGAGGAGCAGAAGGAAATGACAAGCGGTTTTCAGTAAGGTATTCTCTGCAAGCACTGAAATTGTACATAACAGATAGTTTTGTGATAAGGTAATTTTTAACGGGTAACAAGCAATGAAAGTAAATAAGGTGCATCAAGGTGGACCAATCCTTTTTGTAGCAAAGGACAAGCCTGGACAAGTTCTTATATGAGAAAAGTGCTCCCGAGGACACATGGGAATTATCGTCAAGCTAGTTTTCATCACGCTCATATGATTCAGGTTTGTTACTTTGATAATTTGATATGTGGGTGGACCGGTGCTTGGGTACTGCCCTTTCTTGGACAAGCATCCCACTTATGATTAACCCCTATTGCAAGCATCCGCAACTACAAAAGAAGTATTAAGGTAAACCTAACCATAGCATGAAACATGTGGATCCAAGTCAGCCCCTTACGAAGCAACGCATAAACTAGGGTTTAAGCTTCTGTCACTCTAGCAACCCATCATCTACTTATTACTTCCCAATGCCTTCCTCTAGGCCCAAACAATGGTGAAGTGTCATGTAGTCGACGTGCACATAACACCACTAGAGGATAGATAACATACATCTTATCAAAATATCGAACGAATACCAAATTCACATGACTACTTATAGCAAGACTTCTCCCATGTCCTCAGGAACAAACATACTACTCACAAATCATATTCATATTCATAATCAGAGGGGTATTGATATGCATTAAGGATCTGAACATATGATCTTCCACCAAATAAACCAACTAGCATCAACTACAAGGAGTAATCAACACTACTAGCAACCCACAGGTACCAATCTGAGGTTTTGGTACAAAGATTGGATACAAGAGATGAACTAGGGTTTGAGAGGAGATGGTGCTTGTGAAGATGTTAATGGATATTGACCCCCTCCCGATGAGAGGATCATTGGTGATGATGATGGTGATGATTTCCCCCTCCCGGAGGGAAGTTTCCCCGGCAGAACAGCTCCACCGGAGCCCTAGATTGGTTCCGCCAAGGTTCCGTCTCGTGGTGGCGGAGTTTCGTCCCGTAAGCTTGCTTATGATTTTTTTATAGGGTAAAAGACTTCATATAGCAAAAGATGGGCATCGGAGGCCTGTCAGGGGGCCCACGAGGCAGGGGGCGCACCCTAGGGGGGGTGGGCACGCCCCCACCCTCGTGAACAGGGTGTGGGCCCCCTGACGCTATTCCTTCGCCAGTATTTTTTATTAATTCGAAAAATGACTTTCGTGGAGTTTCAGGACTTTTGGAGCTGTGCAGAATAGGTCTCAAATATTTGCTTCTTTTGTAGCCCAGAATCCCAGCTACCAGCATTCTCCCTCTTCATGTAAACCTTGTAAAATAAGAGAGAATAGCCATAAGTATTATGACATAACGTGTAATAATAGTCCATACTACAATAAATATCGATATAAAAGCATGATGCAAAATGGACGTATCAACTACCCCAAGCTTAGATCTCGCTTGTCCTCAAGCGGAAGCCGATATCGAAAAATATGTCCACATGTTTAGAGATAGAGGTGCCGATAAAAATAGAATACGGACATGCAGGCATCATGATCATTCTTATAACAGCAACATATATATATATATATATATATATATTGTCATATGGTTTCTTATGCTCAAGTAACAATCTATTCTCAATGTCAAGTATGGTTCAGAAACTTCATTGACAACTAACAAACTATAATCTCAGTCATTGAAACAATTGCAATTTATCATAACATAGGAAAGAGTCAACATAA
This sequence comes from Triticum aestivum, assembly GCF_018294505.1. Lineage (NCBI taxonomy): Eukaryota > Viridiplantae > Streptophyta > Magnoliopsida > Poales > Poaceae > Triticum > Triticum aestivum. The sequence goes on from NC_057798.1 coordinate 627,248,510, forward strand.
TAGTTTTTCAGCAAGTCTACATACTCAACCATCATTTAGTCTTTCACAATTGCTGACACTCACGCAATACTTATGGTTATGGAGTTTTAATCAGACACATGGAAAGATAGGGGCTTATAGTGATGCCTCCCAACATTTTACCTCAAGGGTAATGTCAACAATAATAGTTCATGCTAACTTACATCGAATTGGGTATATATATATCAAGATCTTTCCAACACAAGGTGCTTGCCAAAGGATAAAATAAAAAGGAAAAGTGAAGATCACCTTGAATCTTGCATAAAGTAAAAGATATAAAGTAAAAGATAGGCCCTTCGAAGAGGGAAGCAGAGGTTGTCATGTGCTTTTATGGTTGGATGCATGAAATATTAATGCAAAAGAATGTCACTTTATATTGCCACTTGTGATATGAACCTTTATTATGCAGTCCATCGCTTTTATTACTTCCATATCACAAGATCGTATAAAGCTTATTTTCTCCACACTAATAAGTCATACATATTTAGAGAGCAATTTTTATTGCATGCAACATGACAATTTACTTAAAGGATCTTACTCAATCCATAGGTAGATATGGTGGACTCTCATGGCAAAACTGGTTTAAGGGTATTTCGGAAGCACAAGTAATTTTTTTACTTCGTGCAAGGAATTTTGCTACCATGAGGGGGAAATGCAAGCTCAACATGTTGGACGATCCATGACAATATACTTTAACTAAGATGCGAGAAAACATAACCCATTACATTGTCTTCCTTGTCCAACGTCAACTCTTTAGCATGTCATACTTTAATGAGTGCTCACAATCATAAAAGATGTCCAAGATAGTATATTTATATGTGAGAACCTTTCTTTCTTTATTACTTCCTATTAATTGCAACGATGACCAAAACTATGTTTGGCAACTCTCAACAACTTTTATGCCTCATACTCTTTATGTGTGAAGTCATTACTATCCATAAGATCAACATGGTCTCTTTTATTTCTTTTTATTCTTTCTATTTTCTCAAGATCATAGCAAGATAGCAAAGCCCTTGACTCAACACTAATCTTTATTATAAATAGCTCACGGACTCGATTACATAGAGGGATCACAAAGCAAAATTCAAAACTAATTCATACCAAAACTTTATTCTACTAGATCAAGATATTACCAAAAGGATCGAACTAAGAAAAACTGTAAAGATAGGAGTGTGATGGTGATACGATACCGGGGAACCTCCCCCAAGCTTGGCAGTTGCCAACGGGAGTGCCCATACCCATGTGATTATGTCTCCTTTGCTGGTGAAGAAGGTAGTGTTGTTGATGATGTAGGCTTGTCCTCCATCTTCCAAGGCATAGGCTCCCCATCATAGAAAGATGACCGAGTCTCCGGGATCCTCAAATCTGCAGCCAAACTCATCCTCTTGAATCTATATTCATACTCACAATTTTGGTTTTGCAGGTCATAGATCTGGGCTTGAAGGTGCTCGATTTTCTCATGAAGCTTGAAGATGGTCTCCCCAATGTCCTTGGCATCCAGCTTGTGTTTGTTGGTGAACTCCACAATCATCATCTGGTTGGCATTGAGTCCACGTTCCACCATCCCTTGGCACTTGAAAACCTATTGATTCATTGCTTCAAGCCCTGTCTCCACGCTTCCGGTCCTCCTTGGTCCCTCAACATCGCGGATGTGCAGCACCCCCTCACGCATCTCAATGGTTTGAGGGTGTTGCAGCACCTCTGCAAGGTAGGGATTGATGACCTTCTCGAAAAACTTGTCCTTGGTGGCGCTTGAAGACATCATGGTGATCTAGATCTGTTAGAAAAACAGCTTGAAACAAAGACAGAGGATATTTGCGTGATACGGTGGTCAAAACCTCCAGGAGATTATATAATGAATTTTTACCGACCAAAAGAAGTATCGTACAAGAAAACGGAGTCCGGAGAGCACACGAGGTGCCCACGAGGCGGGGGGCGGGGGGCGCCCAGTAGGGTAGGGCGCGCCCTCCACCCTCGTGGACGCCTCGTGTCCTTCCCGGACTACTTCTTATTTTCCTATTTTATTAAATATTCCAAAAGGGAGAAATACTGCTATTAAAATTAATTTGGAGTCAGTTTACTTACCATACCATGTACCTATTCCTTTTCAGAGTCTGGAACATTTTGGAAGGTGTCCCTTATGCATTCCTCCTGGGTTACGGTTTCAATAACATTAGTTTCAACATTTATTGGGTTACCTGAGATATAATGTTTGATTCTTTAACCGTTCACCACCTTCGGATTTGTGCCCTCGAAGTTGTTGATTTTTATGGCACCGGTACGATATACTTCGTTGATAACGTAAGGGCCTTCCCATTTAGAGAGAAGTTTTCGTGCAAAAAATCTTAAACGAGAGTTGAAGAGCAACACATAGTCACCTACATTAAACTCACGCTTTTGTATCCTTTTGTCATGTCATGTCTTAACTTTTTCTTTAAACAGTTTGGCATTTTCATAAGCTTGGGTTCTCCATTCATCAAGTGAGCTAATGTCAAACCTCTTCTCACCGGCAAGTTTGAAATCATAATTGATCTCTTTAATAGCCCAATATGCCTTATGCTCTAGTTCAAGAGGTAAATGACATGCTTTTCCGTAAACCATTTTATATGGAGACATACCCATAGGATTTTTATATGAAGTTATATAAGACCATAATGCATCTTCAAGTTTCTTGGAACAATTCTTTCTAGATCTATTAACAGTCTTTTGCAAAATTAATTTAAGTTCTCTGTTACTCAATTCTACTTGACCGCTAGACTGTGGGTGATAAGGAGATGCAATTCTATGATTAACATCATACTTAGCAAGCATTTTACAAAAAGCACCATGAATAAAATGTGAACCACCATCAGTCATTAAGTATCTAGGGACTCCAAACCTTGGAAAAATAAATTCCTTAAGCATCTTAATAGAGGTGTTATGATCGGCACTACTAGTTGGACTAGCTTCTACCCACTTAGTAACGTAATCAACAGCAACTAAAATATGTGTATACCCATTAGAGGCAGGAAAAGGTCCCATATAATCAAAGCCCCAAACATCAAATGGTTCGATAACAAGAGAATAGTTCATAGGAATTTCTTGACGTCTACTAATATTACCAATTCTTTGACATTCATCACAAGACAAGACAAACTTACGGGCCTCTTTGAAGAGAGTAGGCCAATAGAAACCAGATTGCAATACCTTATGTGCAGTTCTATCTCCAGCGTGGTGTCCTCCATATGCCTCGGAGTGACACTTGCGTAGGATCTGTTCCTGTTCATGCTTAGGTACACAACATCTAATGACACCATCTACTCCTTCTTTATAAAGGTGTGGGTCATCCCAGAAGTAGTGTCTTACATCATAGAAGAACTTTTTATTTTTTTGGTATGTGAAACTAGGTGGTATGAATTTATCAACAATGTAATTAGCATAATCAGCATACCATGGAGCAATACGAGAAGCATTTATGACAGCTAATTGTTCATCAGGAAAGCTATCATTAATAGGTAGTGGGTCATCAAGAGTATTCTCTGACCTAGACAAGTTGTCTGCAACGGGGTTCTCAGCTCCCTTTCTATCAATAATATGTAAATCAAATTCTTGTAGCAAGAGAACCCATATAATAAGTCTAGGTTTAACATCTTTCTTTTCCATAAGATATTTAATAGCAGCATGATCAGTGTGAATAGTTACTTTAGAATCAACAATATAAGGTCTGAACTTATCACAAGCAAATACAACTGCTAAAAATTCTTTTTCAGTAGTAGCATAATTTCTCTGGGCATTATCTAGAGTTTTACTAGCATATTGAATAACATTTAGTTTCTTATCAACTCTTTGTCCTAGAACATCACCTACAACATAATCACTAGCATCACACATAATTTCAAAGGGTAAATTCCAATCAGGAGGTTGAACAATAGGTGCAGAAACCAAAGCTTTCTTAAGTATTTCAAATGCTTCTACACAATCATCATCAAAGACAAAAGGAATATCTTTTTGTAATAGATTAGTCAGAGGCCTAGAGATTTTGGAGAAGTCCCTAATGAACCTCCTATAAAAACCGGCATGACCAAGGAAACTTCTTATACCTTTGGTGTCCTTGGGACATGGCATCTTTTAAATAGCATCAACTTTAGCTTTATCAACTTCTATACCTCTTTCATAAATTTTATGCCCCAAGGCAATGCCTTCATTAACCATAAAGTGGCACTTCTTCGAGTTCAAAATGAGACTAGTATCGTCGCATCTCTGCAAAACTCATTCAAGGTTGCTCAAGCAATCATCAAAAGAGGATCCATAAACTGAGAAATCATCCATGAATACCTCACAAATCTTTTCACAAAACTCAGAGAATATAGCCATCATGCATCTTTGAAAAGTAGCAGGTGCATTACATAAACCAAAAGGCATACGTCTATAAGAAAAACTACCGAAAGGGCAAGTAAAAGTGGTCTTTTTCTTGATCACCCGCTGACACAGGTATTTGAGAGAAACCAGAATAACCATCTAGAAGGCAAAAATGTGTATGTTTGGATAGTCTTTCTAGCATTTGATCAATAAAAGGTAAAGGGTAATGATCCTTTTTAGTAGCTTTATTTAATTTGCGGAAATCAATTACCATCCTATAACCTATAATAATTCTTTGCGGGATCAATTCATCTTTATCATTAGGAACAACAGTAATACCTCCCTTCTTAGGGACACAATGGGCAAGACTTAGCCACATACTATCAGCAACGGGATAAATTATACCTGCCTCTAGGAGCTTCAGTATTTCCTTTCTTACCACTTCCTTCATCTTAGGGTTTAACTGTCGTTGATGATCAATAACTGGTTTGGCGTCTTCTTCCAACTTAATTTTGTGTTGGCATAGAGTGGGACTAATGCCCTTAAGATCATCAAGAGTATATCCAATAGCAGCACAGTGCTTCTTCAGAGTTTTCAATAATCTTTCCTCTTCCTACTCTGAAAGGTTAGCACTAATAATAATAGGATATGTCTTCTTTTCATCAAGATAAGCATATTTAAGGGTATCAGGTAATGGTTTAAGCTCAAACACGTGATACCCTTGGGTGATGGAAGATCCCCTAAGATTTCAATAGGTAAGTTGTGTTTCAAAATAGGACCCTCTTTAAAGAATACTTCATCTATTTCCCTTATTTCATTCATGAACATATCATTTTCATGGTCTAGCAAATATTGTTCTAAAGGATCAGTGGGAGGCATAACAATAGAAGCAAGACCGATAATTTCATCTTTACTAGACAGTTCTTTATCATGGGGTTGTCTATGAAATTTAGCAAAATTAAACTCATGAGTCATGTCATCCAAGCCAATCATGACAACACCTTTTTGGCAATCAATTCTAGCATTAACAGTATTCAAGAATGGTCTACCAAATATAATAGGACAAAATTTATCTTGTGGGGAACCAAGAACAAGAAAATCATCTAGCTATTTAACTTTCCCACACAAGACTTCAACATCTCTAGCAATCCCAATTGGTGAAATAGTATCTCTATTGTCAAGCTTAATTGTAACATCAATATCTTGCATAATTTCTTGATAAAAGGAAATAGGTATTCCACTAGCACTAGCACCCATATCACAGAAGACATGATATCCTATTTTAACAGAAATAACAGGCATGCCTACAACAGGTCTATGTTTCTTAGCATCAGGTTTAGCAATTCTAGCAGCTTCATCACAGAAATAAATAACACGCCCATCAATATTATCAGCCAAGAGATCTTTAACCACAACAATATTAGGTTCAACTTGAATTTTCTCAGGTGGTGTAGGCATTTTAGTATTACTTTTACGAACCATAGTTGAAGTTTTAGCATGATCTTTTATCCTAACAGGGAAAGGAGGTTTCTCAATATAAGTAGTAGGGACAATAGGATCATTATAAGTGATAGTACTTTCTTCAACTTTAATAGGTGCAACTACTTTTACTTTAGTGGGAGGATTATATTTAAACCACTTCTCCTTAGGGAGATCAACATGAGTAGCAAATGATTCACAGAAAGAAGCTACTATCTCAGAGTCAAGTCCATATTTAGTGCTAAATCCACGAAAAGCATCGGTATCCATAAAAGATCTAACATAATCAAACTTAGGTGTCATACCTGAATCCTTACCATCGTCGGAGTCCCAATCTTCAGTGTTGCGTTTAATTCTTTCCAATAAATCCCACTTGAATACAATAGTCTTCATCATAAAAGACCCAGCACAAGAAGTATCAAGCATGGTGCAATTGTTGAGAGAAAGCCGAGCATAAAATTTTGAATAATCATTTCTCTTGAGATCTCATGACTGGGGCATGAATATTACATTGACTTAAGCCTCCCCCAAGATTGAGCGATGCTTTCTCCTTCGCGAGGCCAAAAATTATACATATAATTACGATCATGATGAACAAGATGCATAGGATAGAACTTCTAGTGAAATTCCAATTTCAATCGTTTATAGTTCCAGGACCCCATATCATCACATAGCCTATACCATGTAAATGTGTCTCCCTTCAAAGATAAAGGGAAAACCTTCTTCTTGATAACATCCTCGGGCATAGCTGCAAGCTTAAATAATCCACAAACTTCATCTACATGGATTAGGTGCAAGTCGGGATGTAATGTTCCATCTCCTGTAAAAGGATTAGCTAGCAGTTTCTCTACCATACTCGAAGGAATTTCAAAGTAAACATTTTCCATAGGTTTATTAGGTTAAGGATCAATTCTTTGCACTACTGGTCGGGGTGAAGATACCCTGAACAAGCCCCTCAAAGGATTAGTTTCCATAGTAACAAGTGACAGTAAATTTCAGCACACTATATAAATTTTTCCTTACCAAAGGCGCTTCACTCCCCGGCAATGGCGCCAGAAAAGAATCTTGATGACCCACAAGTGTAGGGGATCTATCGTGGTCCTTTCGATAAGTAAGAGTGTTGAACCCAACGAGGAGCATAAGGAAATGACAAGCGGTTTTCAATAAGGTATTCTCTACAAGCACTGAAATTGTAGGTAACATATAGTTCTGTGATAAGGTAATTTGTAACGGGTTGTTGGGGAACGTTGCAGAAAATAAAAAAATTCCTACGGTTTCACCAAGATCAATCTATGAGTTCATCTAGCAACGAGAGAGAGGAGTGCATCTACATACCCTTGTAGATCGAGCGGAAGCGTTCAAGGGAACGGGGTTGAGGGAGTCGTACTCATCGTGATCCAAATCACCGAAGATCCTTAGCGCCGAACGGACAACACCTCCGCGTTCAACACACGTATAGTCAGGGAGACGTCTCCTCCTTCTTGATCCAGCAAGGGGGAAGGATAGGTTGATGAAGATCCAGCAGCACGACGGCGTGGTGGTGGATGCAGCAGGGGTCCCGGCAGGGCTTCGCCAAGCGTCTGCGGGAGGGAGAGGTGTAGCAAGGGGGAAGGGGGGCGCCAAGTGCAAGGGTGCGGCTGCCCTCCCTCCCCCCTCTATATATAGGGTCCCCAGGGGGGCGCCGGCCCTAGGTGATTGAATCTCCAAGGGGGGCGGCGGCCAAGGGGGTGCCTTGCCCCCCAAGGCAAGTGGAGGCGCCCCCTCCCCTAGGGTTCCCAACCCTAGGCACAGGGGGCCCAAGGGGGGGTGCACCAGCCCACCAGGGGCTGGTTCCCCTCCCACTTCAGGCCATGGCCCCCCCGGGATAGGTGGCCCCACCCGGTGGACCCCCGGGACCCTTTCGGTGGTCCCGGTACAATACCGGTAACCCCCGAAACTTTCCCGATGGCCGAAACATCACTTCCTATATATAATTCTTTACCTCCGAACCATTCCAGAACTCCTCGTGACGTCCGGGATCTCATCCGGGACTCCGAAAAACTTTCGGTTTACTGCATACTCATATCTCTACAACCCTAGCGTCACCGAACCTTAAGTGTGTAGACCCTACGGGTTTGGGAGACACGTAGACATGACCGAGACGGCTCTCTGATCAATAACCAACAGCGGGATCTGGATACCCATGTTGGCTCCGACATGCTCCTCGATGATCTCATCGGATGAACCACGATGTCGAGGATTCAAGCAACCCCGTATACAATTCCCTTTGTCAATCGGTATGTTACTTGCCCGAGATTCGATCGTCAGTATCCCAATACCTTGTTCAATCTCGTTACCGGCAAGTCACTTTACTCGTACCGTAATGCATGATCCCGTGACCAAACACTTGGTCACTTTGAGCTTATTATGATGATGCATTACCGAGTGGGCCCAGAGATACCTCTCCATCATACGGAGTGACAAATCCCAGTCTCGATCCGTGTCAACCCAACAGACACTTTCGGAGATACCCGTAGTATACCTTTATAGTCACCTAGCTATGTTGTGACGTTTGGTACACCCAAAGCACTCCTACGGTATCCGGGAGTTACATGATCTCATGGTCTAAGGAAAAGATACTTGACATTGGAAAAGCTCTAGCAAACGAACTACACGATCTTGTGCTATGCTTAGGATTGGGTCTTGTCCATCACATCATTATCCTAATGATGTGATCCCGTTATCAATGACATCCAATGTCCATAGTCAAGAAATCATGACTATCTGTTGATCAACGGGCTAGTCAACTAGAGGCTCACTAGGGACATATTGTGGACTATGTATTCACACATGTATTACGATTTCCGGATAACACAATTATAGCATGAATAAAAGACAATTACCATGAACAAGGAAATATAATAATAATCCTTTTATTATTGCCTCTAGGGCATATTTCCAACAGTCTCCCACTCGCACTAGAGTCAATAATCTAGTTACATTGTGATGAATCGAACACCCATAGAGTTCTGGTTTTGATCATGTTTTGCTCGCAGAAGAGGTTTAGTCAACGGATCTGCGACATTCAGATCCGTATGTACTTTGCAAATATCTATGTCTCCATCTTGAACATTTTCACGGATGGAGTTGAAACGATGCTTGATGTGCCCGGTCTTCTTCTGAAACCTGGGCTCCTTGGCAAGGGCAATAGCTCCAGTGTTGTCACAGAAGAGAGTGATCGGCCCCGACACATTGGGTATGACTCCTAGGTCGGTGATGAACTCCTTCATCCATATTGCTTCATGCGCTACCTCCGAGGCTGCCATGTACTCCGCTTCACATGTAGATCCCGCCACGACGCTCTTCTTGCAACTGCACCAGCTTACTGCTCCATGATTCAACATATACACATATCCGGTTTGTGACTTAGAGTCATCCAGATCCGTGTCGAAGCTAGCGTCGACGTAACCCTTTATGATGATCTCTTCATCACCTCCATAGAGGAGAAACATGTCCTTTGTCCTTTTCAGGTACTTCAGGATATTCTTGAGCGCTGTCCAGTGTTCCTTGCCGAGATTACTTTGGTACCTTCCTACCAAACTTACGGCAAGGTTTACATCAGGTCTTGTACACAACATGGCATACATAATAGATCCTATGTCTGAGGCATAGGGGATGACACTCATCTCTTCTTTATCTTCTGCCGTGGTCGGGCATTGAGCCGAGCTCAATCTCACACCTTGCAATAGAGGCAAGAACCCTTTCTTGGACTGATCCATATTGAACTTCTTCAATATCTTATTAAGGTATGTGCTTTGTGAAAGACCTATGAGGCGTCTCGATCTATCCCTATAGATCTTGATGCCTAATATGTAAGCAGCTTCTCCAAGGTCCTTCATTGAAAAACACTTATTCAAGTAGGCCTTAATGTTGTCCAAAATTTCTATATCATTTCCCATCAGAAGTATGTCATCTACATATAATATGAGAAATGCTACAGAGCTCCCACTCACTTTCTCGTAAACGCAGTCTTCTCCATAAGTCTGCATAAACCCAAATGCTTTGATCATCTCATCAAAGCGAATGTTCCAACTCCGAGATGCTAGCAACAGCCCATAAATGGATCGCTGGAGCTTGCATACCTTGTTAGCATTCTTAGGGTCGATAAAACCTTCCGGCTGCATCATATACAGTTCTTCCTTAAGACAGCCGTTAAGGAATGCCGTTTTGACGTCCATCTGCCATATCTCATAATCATAGTATGCGGCAATTGCTAACATGATTCGGACGGACTTCAGCTTCGCTACGGGAGAGAAAGTATCATCGTAGTCAACCCCTTGAACTTGCCGATAACCCTTAGCGACAAGTCGAGCTTTATAGATGGTAAAATTACCATCCGCGTCCGTCTTCTTCTTAAAGATCCATTTGTTTTCTATCGCTCGCCGATCATCGGGCAAGTCTGTCAAATTCCATACTTTGTTTACATACATGGATTCTATCTCAAATTGCATGGCTTCAAGCCATTTGTTGGAATATGGGCCCGCCATCGCTTCTTCATAGTTCGAAGGTTCACCGTTGTCTAACAACATGATTTCCAGGACAGGGTTGCCATACCACTCTCGCGTGGAACGTGTCCTTGTGGACCTACGAAGTTTAGTAGAAACTTGATCCGAAGTACCTTGATCATCATCATTAATTTCCTCTCTAGTCGGTGTACGCACCATAGGAACATTTTCCTGAGCTGCACTACTTTCCGGTTCAAGAGGTAGTACTTCATCGAGTTCTACTTTCCTCCCACTTACTCCTTTCGAGACAAACTCTTTTTCCAGAAAGGATCCATTCTTGGCAACAAAGATCTTGCCTTAGGATCTAAGGTAGAAGGTATTCCCAATGATTTCCTTAGGGTATCCTATGAATACGCATTTTTCTGACTTGGGTTCGAGCTTTTTAGGTTGAAGTTTCTTGACATAAGCATCGCATCCCCAAACTTTTAGAAACGACAGCTTAGGTTTCTTCCCAAACCATAATTCATACGGTGTCGTCTCAACGGACTTAGACGGGGCCCTATTTAAAGTGAATGTAGCTATCTCTAGAGCGTATCCCCAAAATGATAGCGGTAAATTGGAAAGAGACATCATCGATTGCACCATATCCAATAGAGTGCGATTACGACGTTCGCACACACCATTACGCTAAGGTGTTCCAGGCGGCGTGAGTTGTGAAACGATTCCACATTTCCTTAAGAGCGTACCAAATTCATGACTTAAATATTCTCCTCCACGATCTGATCGTAAGAATTTTATCTTTCGGTCACATTGATTCTCTACCTCATTCTGAAATTCCTTGAACTTTTCAAAGGGCTCAGACTTGTGTTTCATCAAGTAGACATACCCATATCTACTTAAGTCATCAGTGAGAGTGAGAACATAACGCTATCCACCACGAGCCTCAACGCTCATTGGACCGCACACATCAGTATGTATGATTTCCAATAAGTTGGTTGCTCGCTCCATTGTTCCGGAGAAAGGAGTCTTGGTCATTTTGCCCATGAGGCATGGTTCGCATGTGTCAAATGATTCATAATCGAGAGACTCTAAAAACCCATCAGCATGGAGCTTCTTCATGCGCTTGACACCAATGTGACCAAGGCGGCAGTGCCACAAGTATGTGGGACTATCGTTATCAACCTTACATCTTTTGGTATTCACATTATGAATATGTGTAACATTACGTTAGAGATTCACTAAGAATAAACCATTGACCAGCGGGGCATGACCATAAAACATATCTCTCATATAAATAGAACAACCATTATTCTCGGATTTAAATGAGTAGCCATCTCGCATTAAACGAGATCCAGATACAATGTTCATGCTCAAAGGTCGCACTAAATAACAATTTTTGACGTTTAAAACTAATCATGTGGGTAAATGTAGAGGTAGTGTGCCGACGGCGATCACATCGACCTTGGAACCATTCTTGACGCGCATCGTCACCTTGTCCTTCGCCAATCTCCACTTATTCTGCAGCTCCTGCTTTGAGTTGCAAATATGAGCAACGGCACCGATATGAAATACCCAGGAGCTACTACGAGCACTAGTAAGGTACACATCAATTACATGTATATCACATATACCTTTAGTGTTGTCAACCTTCTTGTCCGCTAAGTATTTGGGGCAGTTCCGCTTCCAGTGACCCTTCCCTTTGCAATAAAAGCACTCAGTCTCAGGCTTGGGTCCATTCTTTGACTTCTTCCCGGCAACTGGCTTACCGGGCGCGGCAACATCGTTGCCATCCTTCTTGAAGTTCTTCTTACCCTTGCCTTTCTTGAACTTAGTGGTTTTATTGACCATCAACACTTGATGTTCCTTTTTGATTTCTAGCTCTGCTGACTTCAGCATTGAAAATACTTCACGAATAGTTTTCACCATCCCCTACATATTGTAGTTCATCACAAAGCTCTTGTAGCTCGGTGGGAGCGACTGAAGGATTCTGTCACTGACCGCCTCGTCCGGGAGGTTAATGTCCAGCTGGGGCAGGCGGTTGTGCAACCTAGACATTTTGAGTATGTGCTCACTGACAGAACTGTTTTCCTCCATCTTACAACTATAGAACTTGTCGGAGACTTCATATCTCTCGACCCGAGCATGAGCTTGGAAAACCATTTTCAGCTCCTCGAACATCTCATATGCTCCGTGTTGCTCAAAACGCTTTTGGAGCCCCGGTTCTAAGCTGTAAAGCATGCCACACTGAATGAGGGAGTAATCATTAGCACGTGACTGCCAAGCGTTCATAACGTCTTGGTTCTCTGGGATGGGTGCTTCACCTAGCGGTCCTTCTAGGACATATGCTTTCTTGGCAGCTATGAGGATGATCCTCAGGTTCCCGACCCAGTCCGTATAGTTGCTGCCATCATCTTTCAGCTTGGTTTTCTCTAGGAACGCTGTCGGGGAAACTGATCCATGAACACCTTTGGGACCGGCGGGCCGAGTCCCTTTCGGTTCGTCGGGGGGCGGAGGTCGCACGAAGAGCAGATCGAGGCGGAGCACACGAGCAGTTTACCCAGCTTCGGAGCTCTCTGGAGAGATAATACTCCTACTGCTGCTTGTCTGATTGTATTGTGTTCTTGCTGAAGAGAGCTAAGTGTTTTCCTGGCTTCCAAATGATCTGAACCAGCCGAGCCGAACCCCTTCTACGTTGCGCATGGGCCTCCTTTTATATGCTCAAGGGGTCACCGATAGGTGGCAACATAGAGAAGGGTAAAAACGTAAAAAGAGAGGTGGTTGGTACAGTTATCTGTACAGTGTACTCTACCTAACCCTGACGGCAGGGGACAAGGGCATTAAATGCCCGTCTGTGTCGCCCAAACAGTGTAGAAAAAGGATCGTCAGGGCCGCCACCGCCTGCCACGATGGCGATCTTGTCAGCATCGCATGCCACCGCTTACCGTTGGCTGCACAGCCTTCCGCCACGCGTGCCTGGAAAGGCCCCCAGGGCAACACGTTGGTGGATGCGCTGGAGCGTGGGCACAGAGTGGCCGCTTGCCGCGGCAAGCGTCTTGCCGCGGTCGTGGTCTTGTCGCGCCCGGAAGCTTGTCGCTCACTGGGCCTTGCCGGGACGCGTGGCGCATCGCGGCAAGTTCCTTTAGATGCCTCGGTTGGCCTTCCTGGCAAGCTCCTCTTGCTGGGGCCTTGCCTTCTTGACTTGAATACTTTGTTCTTGAATGGCTCCAAAGGAGCCACGGAGTACCTTGGCGGTCACCTGGCAAGCCCTTGCGGCGGGGCGCTGCAACTGCCCGTGCACAAGTTCGGGGTACTAGGGTACCCCTATTCTAGTACTCCGACAGGAGCCCCTGGGCCTGGGCCACACACGGTGCCGAGCGCTGTTGGGCCAGGCCCAAAATAGGGCACGGGCACGCGCGGCCCGGGTAACGCCGAATCTTACTCCGTATCCACCATGCGCCAAGCCCCAATAGTACGCAGCAACGATTGGAGCAACATGGCCCCGGAAGACGACAGGCTGAGGATCACCGTCACCCGAATCCTTCGCCTTAGGCTTGCCGGGCTCACTGTAGGCGCTGTCGGCGCAGATTTCCTTCGCCGCCGCATCGCCCCCCTGCAAGAGAGAGGGAGACCCGCCTGGGAGTTCAAGAACTCGACGGACATCATGAGGCTGCGCCCGGGCCTCAACTTCAATTTCACCGTCCTGGAGCTGGATGCAATGCTCCTGGAGCTGTTCAAACGCGACCCTCAGCACCCATTTATGTTGCCGAGGAGCGTAGTCCCGTTGTGCAACAATTCTTCGCTCGACCGGATCCGTGCCATGATGCCATTGTGCGATTCGCACGGGATCGCCCCAACTTGGCAAGAGCCTGCGGATGACGTCGTGCGGGCGTTCTTCGACAGCTTGGAGGAAGTGCCGATCCGCGCCGACGAGCAGAAGAGCCTCACCCGTGACACTACCGACGCGGAGCTGCAGCGCATCGCCACTAGGACAGAAGAGGCTGCGGCAGCAGCTGCCGCGGGCGAGTTCGGGTTCACCATGGAGGAGGCAGAGGCAGCAGAGGCGTCAAGCCTTGCCGAGCGCGAGGAGTTTGTCGGCGAGGAAGATCTTGCCGGCCCTGAAGCTGAGCCGAGCGAGCCCGGCGAGGAAGAGCCCGAACCTTCGGACAGCCTGCCGCAAGTGGAGCCCCCGACAACACCAAGAAGGCGTCTCCGCAGGGCCGGGGACGTAGCGGGGCGGCAGACGGGTCAACAGCTGCCGAGTTGCACGACACGCTCTACCGCGGCAAGCACCGTTGCCGCGGGAGCGCCTCACGCCGCTGCGGCAACTGGAGCGGGACCTTCCCGGTCCACCGCCATCGCCCCCGCCAAGCGGGCAAGGGAGCCTACTCCTCCGCCTTGCCGCACCGGAGGGGAGCCGGACTTCGATCTCTCCGCGCTCAGCTCCGATGATGAAGAAGAAGAGTAAGCTTTCTTGCTGTCCTCGTAGTTCTTCAATCTTGTTGTTTTCGTCTATATCTGACTTGCTTCGATCTAAATTCATTCCTTTTCAGGATGCTGGCCCAGAGAGCAGCGAAGAGAGCCAAGGCCTCGGTGATCGTCATCGAAGATGATCCCACCGTGTCAACAGGGGGCGTGTCTGAGCCCACCTTGACGGACCTGGCAACTACTCCCCAAAGCAGCCCCCAGCGTAAGTACATGGTTTTACTTCTTGCTGACGGGCGCTCATGGTTGCTCTTTTCTCTTACTGATATCTTGACTGTTGAATTTGTGTAGGAGCAGAGCAGCCCCAGCAGGAGGGCCCGGAAGCCGCCCCCGAAGCGCCATCTGCTTCGACTACACCGCCAAGGGAGGAGTCCCCGGCAAGGGAGCGCTCTCCGGCAAGGGAGAACTCTCCGGCAAGGGCCAGTTCTCCGACAAGGGACGACACCGGTGAACCTCCGGCGGCTGAGACCGCGACTGCAGACCCCAACACAGGTAATCCACTTGCCTACAAGCTTGCCCTTGGATTTTTCTTCTTCTGACTTTCTTTTTGCCTATTTGCTTGACTTCTCTCTCTTCTTCGTTCCTCAGATCCATCCGCCACTGAGCCGATGGAAACCGAAGCCGCTGAAGGAGAGGCCGGCACTGATGAACCCGCCGTCGAAGAGGCCGCCAAGGCTGCCGCCACGGAAGCCGGCGAGGAATCCGGCGATCATACTGACGGCCCCGAGGCCGCAGGAGCGCCAGGCGCTGCACCGATCGCTGATCCTCCCGCCGCTGCCGCAGAGCCAGGCTCCGAAGAGCCCCAGCCCGGCGCCTACTTGAAGGCCAGCGACGGCGTCTTCATCACGCTCCCCTGGGCTTCGAGCTCCAGGGCACCGGTTGAAGGAGAAATCTTTGACGGAGAGGTGCTCGCTTCCACCGGATTGGCGCTGGTTGACGCGCCAAGCAGCAGCGACGAGCCTGAAGAGGAGCGGCTGCTGCGGAAGCTGACATCGCTCTACCACGCCCGACAAGCCAAGCTAGCTTCCCGAGAAGCGCTCGTCGCGAGGGCGGGAGTCGACATTGAGAAGCGCGCGGAGGAGCTCCGGGGTCTCAGGCAGGAGACTCTCCGGAGCCTGGCAAAAGAGCGGGAGCAACTTCTCGAGGAGCGGAAAGCTTTCCTCCTCGAGAAGGCTGAAGCCGAAGAGAAGCAACGGCTCGCCGCTGAAAGCCTGTTTGCGCAGGAAGGAGAGCTGGCGCAGCGCAAGGTGAACCTTGACAGGCACGAGGAGGAGCTCGCCGCGCGGGAACTAGCGATTAGCGGGGCTCTCAAGGAATCAAAGGACGCTGCCGCAGCTGCCGAGGCCGCCAAGAAGGAGCTGGAGGCGAAAGTGGCGCAGCTGGAGGCTAATCTTAGGACGAGCGGCGAGGAGCTTGCCGCGCTCAAGCGCGAGCGCGAGAAAGATGCTGCCGCCCATGGTGAGATGCAAGGTCTTCTCGCGGAGAGGAGCAAGGAGCTCAGCGCCGCCAAGGACTCCAGCGCAGATCTCGAGCTGAAGCTGGCTACGCTGACCCAGACGCTGGACGCTGCCAAGGAGCGAGAGGTGACCTTGTTGGAGAAGATCAAGGCCGACGAGGCGCTGCTGGCGAGCATTGCCGTCACCCAGAACTCGTTCAGGGAGACGGTGGAGCACTGGACCGAGGGTCTGGTGAATATCGCCGGAGTCATTAACGGGGATTTGGCGCAGGTGGGGATGGAAGACTTCGGGTACTCTTCTAACGAGCATCTCCAACCCAGCGCCAAGCTCAGCCTGTTCTTCAAGGGCGTGGCGACAGCCCTCCAGCGGCTTCGGGAGAAGATCCCAAAGCAGCTGGCCGACGAGTCGCGCAAGATTTGCGCGGGAGTTCTTCAGAAGGTGCTGGTGAAGGTGGCCTTCCGCAACCCAGGCCTCAACCTCACCAACTTCCTCAGGTCCCTGCCGCCCGACGCCGATCTGGAAGCGCTCAAGGCCCATGTCGCACCCATTGTGGACAAGGTGAGCGAGATCAAGAGAGTTGAGGGCGGTCGCGTAGACTAGGCCGCCCATTTTATCTTTTTCCTTGTTGCTGCTGGTCATGTCATGGGAACAATGTGTTAGAGCTGCGACAAGTTATCTTGTAATATAACTTTATTTTGGATAATGATCGCTATGTTATTGCCACGACCGGTTTTCCGGGTAATAAATTTCCAGAAAAGACCGTTGTGCTCATCAGCCCCAGGATTACTGTTAGCTGATGAGGCTCCAACTTGATACAGAAATTCCAAGCAGAATACAACATATGTAGTACAAGACCATTCTGGCCTGTGAGTACAACAAATGGTTTCTATTGGTTGATGGCGGAAGCGGTTTGTGAAACATCAGTGTCTATGGGAATCCATTTCCCACGGGAACAGCTGACCAGGTTAACTCCTATCTTCGCGAGGCTGCTATCTCCATTGTGAGGGTTCCGGGGCTGGCATCGCGTCGCTCCTCTTCGTGCAAGAAAATTTGGCCAAGACAATAGCCAGGGACAAGCCAGTGAGTACTTTGAATGTACTCGCAAACATTATGAACACAGGGTATAATATAACAATGATGTGCTAAAATATTTTATGCTCATGACGTCAGTCACAAAAGATAAATGAAACTCTGATGCGTGCAAGCAAGTTATTTATAAAATGCAATAACATGGTAGTATTAAAATTTATGAAACAAATAACAAGCAATGCCACAGTCGGGCGTCTTAGCGACACCACATAAGGGCTTTAAAAATGCCACAGTCGGCGTCTGAGCGACCACATAAAGGCTTTAAAGAAATGCCACAGTCGGGCGTCTGAGCGACACCACATAAAGGGCTTTAAAAGAAATGCCACAGTCGGGCGTCTGAGCGACACCACATAAAGGGCTTTAAAAGAAATGCCACAGTCGGGCGTCTGAGCGACACCACATAAAGGGCTTTAAAAGAAATGCCACAGTCGGGCGTCTGAGCGACACCACATAAAGGGCTTTAAAAGAAATGCCACAGTCGGGCGTCTGAGCGACACCACATAAAGGGCTTTAAAAGAAATGCCACAGTCGGGCGTCTGAGCGACACCACATAAAGGGCTTTAAAAGAAATGCCACAGTCGGGCGTCTGAGCGACACCACATAAAGGGCTTAAAGAAAGCCACAGTCGGGCGTCTGAGCGACACCACAAAAGGCTTTAAATAAACAATCATAGTGAATATCCCGGAGGTAGAACCATCCCAGAGATACTCGATAATAACAATAATATCACGGGTTAGTCAACAATAATAATAATCATAGTTATCACAAGTCACAAGTAGTAATTCCATTTCTGGTTAACAGTTTCACCTCCGAAGACCGACACTAAGACCGACACTTGACCCATCCCAGACTGTAATCCTTAACCATGGACACGGCTATTCGAATAGGTTTAATCTCTGCAGAGGGTGTACTCTTTACCCACGAGTAACGGATTTCTTTAGTCCATCGGGACTAATTCCGTCTACGGTCTTTTTGTTGAAAACACACCTAACTTGCACACACCAGCTTATCTCACACGTGTCTGGAATCACCCACGACACCTGTTAAGCAAACTCTAAGTGGGGAGGCTACAACCTCGCGTAGCATGGGATCAAATTTATATCGCGCGCTCTAAGGGGTGGCCTCCCCTCTCGGTCCCAACCGGAAACACCCATGCCCCCGGACCAGGTGGCCTGCCTACCAGCTACAACCGGTATCTTCCACCATGGCCTCTCTGTACGGTGTGTGCTAGAAAGAGGTTGACAACTTACTGAACCGTACTCTACTTGCTGTAGAGACGAGTGGTAGTACGAAACAAGTATGGGGGTTACTGGCACAAGACTCGATCTACGGTCGACTCAGGAGGTTTAAGTATTCCCTGCATGATTAGTATAACGAATATATTTCATCCAACAGAGTCACCGCTCATATCACCTTGCCATGCCATACCAGACATAACCGTCCCGACGGAGACCGGCGACAAACTCATGCCTACCCAAGGCAGAGGTTTTCCCGGGTTCCTGCCGGTATGCATGCAAGGCACATGAGGGTGATTATCATCACAAGTGTGTCCATTTCCAACAGCATGGAAATCAATAACATGCACCCATGCATATGATCATATCACATGAAATAACAAGTTTCTCCAAAGTGAGGTGATGTTATGAACGTGTCATCGAACACACAAAAATATTATGCCGGGGTTCAGAATGCTTGCCTTCAATGTGTGGAAAGGCAGGGTGCACTCCAAAACTTGAAACATTTCTCCTCTCTTCAAAAATCCTATTTTAGCAATATAAAAGAATTAACACACAAAATAAAAACAGCACCAAAAGTTGTTCTGAAATTTTTTCAAATAAATCTTAAAATAAACTAGGTGAAATTTGAGAGAGGTAGGAAAAAGAATCATTCATTTGGAGTTATATTTAAAAAGTTATAGCCAGTCAAAGATTTGGTCAAATCTGTTTTTAAATAAAATCAGAAAAGAAAACGTTTCAAACGAGATTACGCTTTCGGTGCAGAGGAAGGCGTACTTGAGGCCTTTACGCCTCCACTTAACCACGTGGACCGGCGCTGGGTCTCTGACGGTGGGCCCGCCTGGCCCACTGGTCAGGTTTGACCAGTCGCCCGCGTCGTCTCCCTCCTCTGCCCGAGTGGAGCGGGGCTCCGGCGATCATCGCCGGCGAACGGTGGCTCCGTTCGGAAAGCTGAGGCCACCAGCGGATTCAGGGGGCCGAGGTGGTCACTCCGGTAGTCGTAGGGTCGTCGGAGGTGGAGGAAATCGCCGGCGGCGAGCTCCGCGGCGGAGGGAAGCTTCGGTGGTAAAGTGGTTTTGAGGCGGCGGTGGTTCCCGATCAAAATCGAGTAGGGGGAAGGGTTCACGGGAGGATGAGGAAGTTTCTGGCGAAGAGAACGGAGAGGGGAGGTACTGGAGGTGCCGGATTGGCCGGGGCGTGGCGGCGGCAGGAGTTGCCGGAGATGAGGAAGGAGGCCTCCCCGGGTCGATTGGCTGCCAAAGGGGGTCCTCGGGAGGTGGCTTGGGACTCCCTGCGTGCGGAGATGAGCTCGGGGCTCCTTATATAGGCGAGTCGAGGCGGTTCAGCGGCGGCCGCGGATGAGCTCGTCGGCGACCGTCTTTCTGTAGCTGCAGGGCATCGTGGCGGCGACGAGCGCTAGTGGACATGGCTGCGGATGAGCTCGCGCTGCTCCAGGAGCCAGGTGGCGAGCGGGAGGGGCTTGGGCGGCGCTGCCCGTGGCTGGAGCCACTGCGGACGCCGGTGTGCCGCCAAGAATGCCCTGGCGGCGGCGCTGTAGCGTGCCAGGGTGGCTTGGCGCGATGCTGCGAGGCGGGGAGTGCGTGGCGAGGTGCTGCCGTGTGGGCCAAAGCCAGGGGGGCCAGCGTGTCGGCTCGGGCGCGGCATCGTGCAATACGCGCGCTCTGGGCGCGTCCAGTGCACGCACGGGAGATGCTCGACACAATGCCGCGGCATGCTACAGGTCGCAGGTGAGGTTGGGGTTTACCAGGTCTAGGTTTGGGCTTGCAAGGAGATCAGTGGACAAGCTGGTTTGGTCAGGGGATCAGGTTCACAGTGCAATGCCAAAACTCATGTCAAAACAGATCATGCCCGTAAGGTGTTTGGCAAAATGCCAAGGGCACTTAGGCAAGTCTTGGAGTGGCCAAAAACTCCAGATGGTGGTCTCTTGAGATGTACAAGAGGGTGGTGGGGTTAGTTGGTCAAATGCAGCAACTTGTTAGTGCAAGTTTTACAAAACTACAATTCTGGACAGGAAATAAATAGCATTATTTCATGAACCAAAAATGATCCAAAAGGTGCATGCTCCTGGACTTAAGGGTTTAACATGGAGGACTACAAGTAGGAGAAATAATCAAGGGTTAAAGAGCAAGTAAAAATATGGTTGCTGTACAAATCATCAAGTTGGTCCAGAATGGAAATGAGGTTGATTCACTCAATATTTTCAAAGAACAGCACTAGGTTTTTGCATAAAGTTGAATCATATGCTACTAACAATATCCCATAATTTTGGTGGAGGCTAGAAAGAAATATTTAAATGGGTTGTAGTGCAAAATGCACTCTGGACCAGAGAAGAAAAATTGAGTGTAGGGCTCAAAATATTTCATGAATGAAATATATTTTTGCATAAAAGTGATTTAAAAACATCACATGACATCTCCAAATTTTTGTGGAATTTTAAGTGAATCTATCAAATGGTTGTAGTTCAAATATGGCCATTTAACCTTGAAAAACCATTTTCAAGAAAGTAAAGATCAAGCAATTAAATTAGTTAATTAGTTATACTGATAAAAGGAAAGTTTTTCTTGAGAGTTTAAACAAGTCCAATAACATATTTGAAAAGTTTTCTCTTTGGGAAAAACTCATCATGACAGGGAAGGAAATGATTTAAAAAATCAAAATGGAGCTCAGAAATCCAAAGTTTTAATTCCTGGAAAAAATTTAATCATTAAAACAAGGCCAAATTTTTTGGGGTGTTACAATACTATCCCCCTTAAGAAAAATCTCGTCCTCGAGATTTGTTAAAAGCTGTGTTAAGAAAGTATTACGCAATAAAGATGTGGCTTTAGTGAGAGGGCAATAAGTGGTGAAAAACCACAGTGTGAAAACTGGTGCTGGTGGAAAAGTCTACGGTTCGGGACAAAAACGTGAGATTTCTACGCTGGATAAAAATTTAGAATAACTCCTAAATTTAAATATACGCTGGTCGTACCCGAGAGCACAGTGCTCTCTCTGGCCGACAGGTGGACCTGGGGTCCACTGTAAGTCTCCTCTTCTCCCTCTGGTTCTCTCTTCTTCCTCTCTCCCACACGCTTTCTCCACCGGCGACGCCTAGTGTGTAGGGCATCTAGGCCGTACCGTGGTAGTGCGCGGCGTGCTAGCTGCCGGTGCAGCGTGCACTCACCTCGCGGGCCAGCGCGCTGTCGGCACTGCTCGCGGATTCGACTCCGAACACCGGCGATCGGCGACGAGCGGCGTTGGTGGACTTCGCCCACCGTACACCGAGCTCGAGCTATAAAACGGCCGGGGTGCCTCTCTCTTCTTCCTCACACTTGGCCTCACTTCTCCTCCTCCTCCCTCCATTACTGCTTACAAAGCTCGGGTTAGGCTCTAATGGCGGAGGCGATGCCGGACTGGTTTGCGATCCTGATATGCGGAGGGCTGGCGACACTGCTGGGGCTCTCTGTGCTCCTGTGCGCGATGATCCTCGACGAGTCGTCGCGACGCTGCGGCTCGGGTGTTGGCTCTCCGCGGTGGTGGTGATCATGAGGAGTAGATGGGGTGTGCCGGGTGCTAACTGTTGTTAGGGGGTGATTAGCTGGATGTAACACCGTTGCAAGGTTTTGCAAACAGTGTATGTGTCCGAATGATTATGGTTGTGAGTCTGCTGCGTGGTGCTGTGTGAAATTAATAATCCACGTCGTGAGAAGGGCAGGTGTAGCAACTCAGGGAAAAGAAATCTCACTCCAGAATTTTGCGAGGGAAAAACAGTTAATTTAAAGGAGCATAAACCACAACAAAAACTACACACATTAGTAGAAGCCAAATAATTGACTCGTCGTACAAACTCAGGGTATCACGCATAAGTCACACACATAAATAAATGTTGCAAAAACAAATACAGTAGTGACGTCTAAAATGAAAATGGTAACTGGACGGGGTCCTGATAAAATGTCTCTGGTAAAGGGATACACTCCTCTTCTATCGGAGGCAGTGGATTGACCAGTCGATGTATGCGTCTCTCCGGGTCGGGCCTCAGTGGTCTGCCGATGGCAATCTGAGGATTTAAATCTGCGAGGCTCTGGAGATAATCCATCACTCGCTGGTTCAAATGCTCTTGAGCAATGATGTACTGGATAAGGTTGGCCAGAACTGGGTCTCTCTCAATACGTCCACCGGGAAAAGATGTTACTTCTCCGGGTGCTGCACGGCTCGGAAAGTAATAATATCCTCGTTCGCGGGCATAGGGTACTGCGGATCGAAGACGAGCAATCGCTTCTTTCGCAGCAGCTTCTATGGCCAGGTGTGGGGTTGGCATAGATTTCCCCACGAAGGAAACTTCTGTTGGATCTTGGTTGGGGTCTACAGGAGGAATGTGTACTGCTGCCCAATATTCCGAGGTGGATGGGGTGATCCTTGATTTGAACAGCTCGTACTGAGGTGGCTGGGTAGAACCCATGGTACTGCGGGTAAAATCCCACAATATTTTGACAAAGCTACCTGGGGTTGCATCTGGGGTTCTCAGATGAATGCTGGGGCTCGGCATGACAGGAAAAAGTGTGAGTGTGGTGCACAAAGTGAGGGTTGCTGGGTAAGGTCACAAGGTGGCCTTTATATAGCAATGGAGCCGGATCGTTTTACCGTGGTGAAAGGTAATAAATTTGCCAGCTTAGCTCCAAAGGTCAGGTCAGTGTCAGAGATACACATATCTCATAAAGAGACGTGTTACTGTGGTTGTCGTCGGGTTGGTTTTGGTAGTTGTGCCCGGAAAATATGCAACTATGCGCTGACCAAAAATGCAAGGCTACTATTAAAACAGAGGCACAACGACAGGCTGCGTTAATATACACGGTCGCACGATTACAAAGTGAGGATACACTGAGACTCGGTACTACTCGTACGGCTTAGTCTACCTCGTTTATGTCTAAACGGGCGTGCCTGGTGGATGTCGAGGCTTCTCCACGTGTCTCACTGCCGGGATTAGTCGGAGATGGCGGAGGAACTGCAGGGTCGGGGTAGTGATGATGACCATCGCGGGGATTGTTGGCCACAACCCCGTTGGAGTGTGCTCCCAAAAGGCGACGAAGCACTTCTGGGGTCATCAAAGCATCTCGGCTGATGGCTGGAGCTGATCTCGGGTCTCGATCGGTTGTCCAAACAGCACGACTGGGTTGTCGGCGTTGGGCTCGTTTTCTTCTCTCGCCGGGGCTCGACGAACCAGCTCTCCACGAGCTGCATTAAATCAATAGTGATTTGGTCGAACAGTGCCTCTAGTGCACTTACATAGCGCACTAGGTGCAACAATGCGGGGTCCGTCTCGTGATCTCCGTTGGCAACTTGGGGTGGTCTACCATACCCTTCACGTCTGGGGTAGTAGTGGAACGAGCGACAGTTAACTCTGGGCGACAAGTGCCTGAGATGAACTATAGCCTCTCGAGCGGCTAGTTGTATGGCTTGTGGCTCAAAGGAAGTTGTTCTTCCGGTGAACCTGTAGGGGCGCTCGGGTGCTAGACCCCTACCGTAGATGTGCACAGTGGCCCAGAATTGACGGTCTTCACCGCTCATGGGTCCTTGGTACACAACATATTCTGGTGGCTCTTCTAACGCATAGGCACGACGGGTGAGGTTTGCGAGGATGGTCACAAAACCTCCAAGGTTGGTTGCTGTGGTCTCGTTGTGCACGACAGGGCCAGGCATTGTGGCTCGGTTTGGGGTAGCGGCTGTGCTGTGCTGTGTTGGGACTAGCGTGCCCCTTTTATAGGAAAAAGGGGACGGAGTCTTCCTTCGCACGCTTGCGAGAAAGGACTATTTAGGGGCCGGTCACTGGCGCATGAGTGACAGGTTAGGTTGATAGGTTGGGCACCGACTGCCAAAAGGTGTTGGGTCACTGTGTGGCTATCTTGCATGGGAAGCTTGACTGGGGTTTGGTTAAGGTCTGGTGGGTTGGTTTGCCTAAGTTTATTGACCTGGCTAAGATAGGATTAGCCAATGGTCAGCCTGGCTCTGATACCAAGTCTGTCACGACCGGTTTTCCGGGTAATAAATTTCCAGAAAAGACCGTCGTGCTCATCAGCCCCAGGATTACTGTTAGCTGATGAGGCTCCAACTTGATACAGAAATTCCAAGCAGAATACAACATATGTAGTACAAGACCATTCTGGCCTGTGAGTACAACAAATGGTTTCTAGTGGTTGATGGCGGAAGCGGTTTGTGAAACATCAGTGTCTATGGGACTCCATTTCCCACGGGAACAGCTGACCAGGTTAACTCCTATCTTCGCGAGGCTGCTATCTCCATTGTGTGGGTTCCGGGGCTGGCATCGCGTCGCTCCTCTTCGTGCAAGAAAATCTGGCCAAGACAATAGCCAGGGACAAGCCAGTGAGTACTTTGAATGTACTCGCAAACATTATGAACACAGGTATAATATAACAATGATGTGCTAAAAATATTTTATGCTCATGACGTCAGTCACAAAAGATAAATGAAACTCTGATGCGTGCAAGCAAGTTATTTATAAAAATGCAATAACATGGTAGTATTAAAATTTATGAAACAAATAACAAGCAATGCCACAGTCGGGCGTCTTAGCGACACCACATAAAGGGCTTTAAAAGAAATGCCACAGTCGGGCGTCTGAGCGACACCACATAAAGGGCTTTAAAAGAAATGCCACAGTCGGGCGTCTGAGCGACACCACATAAAGGGCTTTAAAAGAAATGCCACAGTCGGGCGTCTGAGCGACACCACATAAAGGGCTTTAAAAGAAATGCCACAGTCGGGCGTCTGAGCGACACCACATAAAGGGCTTTAAAAGAAATGCCACAGTCGGGCGTCTGAGCGACACCACATAAAGGGCTTTAAAAGAAATGCCACAGTCGGGCGTCTGAGCGACACCACATAAAGGGCTTTAAAATAAACAATCATAGTGAATATCCCGGAGGTAGAACCATCCCAGAGATACTCGATAATAACAATAATATCACGGGTTAGTCAACAATAATAATAATCATAGTTATCACAAGTCACGAAGTAGTAATTCCATTTCTGGTTAACAGTTTCACCTCCGAAGACCGACACTAAGACCGACACTTGACCCATCCCAGACTGTAATCCTTAACCATGGACACGGCTATTCGAATAGGTTTAATCTCTGCAGAGGGTGTACTCTTTACCCACGAGTAACGGATTTCTTTAGTCCATCGGGACTAATTCCGTCTACGGTCTTTTTGTTGAAAACACACCTAACTTGCACACACCAGCTTATCTCACACGTGTCTGGAATCACCCACGACACCTGTTAAGCAAACTCTAAGTGGGGAGGCTACAACCTCGCGTAGCATGGGATCAAATTTATATCGCGCGCTCTAAGGGGTGGCCTCCCCTCTCGGTCCCAACCGGAAACACCCATGCCCCCGGACCAGGTGGCCTGCCTACCAGCTACAACCGGTATCTTCCACCATGGCCTCTCTGTACGGTGTGTGCTAGAAAGAGGTTGACAACTTACTGAACCGTACTCTACTTGCTGTAGAGACGAGTGGTAGTACGAAACAAGTATGGGGGTTACTGGCACAAGACTCGATCTACGGTCGACTCAGGAGGTTTAAGTATTCCCTGCATGATTAGTATAACGAATATATTTCAACCAACAGAGTCACCGCTCATATCACCTTGCCATGCCATACCAGACATAACCGTCCCGACGGAGACCGGCGACAAACTCATGCCTACCCAAGGCAGAGGTTTTCCCGGGTTCCTGCCGGTATGCATGCAAGGCACATGAGGGTGATTATCATCACAAGTGTGTCCATTTCCAACAGCATGGAAATCAATAACATGCACCCATGCATATGATCATATCACATGAAATAACAAGTTTCTCCAAAGTGAGGTGATGTTATGAACGTGTCATCGAACACACAAAAATATTATGCCGGGGTTCAGAATGCTTGCCTTCAATGTGTGGAAAGGCAGGGTGCACTCCAAAACTTGAAACATTTCTCCTCTCTTCAAAAATCCTATTTTAGCAATATAAAAGAATTAACACACAAAATAAAAACAGCACCAAAAGTTGTTCTGAAATTTTTTCAAATAAATCTTAAAATAAACTAGGTGAAATTTGAGAGAGGTAGGAAAAAGAATCAGTTCATTTGGACTTATATTTAAAAAGTTATAGCCAGTCAAAGATTTGGTCAAATCTGTTTTTAAAATAAAACAGAAAAGAAAACGTTTCAAACGAGATTCCGCTTTCGGTGCAGAGGAGGCGTACTTGAGGCTTTACGCCTCCACTTAACCACGTGGACCGGCGCTGGGTCTCTGACGGTGGGCCCGCCTGGCCCACTGGTCAGGTTTGACCAGTCGCCCGCGTCGTCTCCCTTCTCTGCCCGAGTGGAGCGGGGCTCCGGCGATCATCGCCGGCGAACGGTGGCTCCGTTCGGAAAGCTGAGGCCACCAGTGGATTCAGGGGGCTGAGGTGGTCACTCTGGTAGTCGTAGGGTCGTCGGAGGTGTAGGAAATCGCCGGCGGCGAGCTCCGCGGCGGAGGGAAGCTTCGGTGGTAAAGTGGTTTTGAGGCGGCGGTGGTTCCCGATCGAAATCGAGTAGGGGGAAGGGTTCACGGGAGGATGAGGAAGTTTCTGGCGAAGAGAATGGAGAGGGGGAGGTACTGGAGGTGCCGGATTTGCCGGGGCGGTGGTGGCGGAAGGAGTTGCCGGAGATGAGGAAGAAAGCTCTCCTGGGTCGATTGGCGAGCTGGGGAAGCGTCATTGGGGTGGCTTGAGGTTGCCCGTGTGCAGGAACGGCCCGGGCGTCCATTTATAAGCGAGGCAAGGCGGTTCCGCGGCGGCCGTGAATAAGCTTCCGGCGAACCGACGTTCTGTAGCAGCAGGGCATCGTGGCGGCGACGGGCGCTAGAGGACATGGCCGCGGATGAGCTCGCACTGCTCCAGGGGCCAGGTGGCGAGCGGGAGGGGTTTGGGCGGCGCTGCCCGTGGCTGGAGCCACTGCGGACGCCGGAGTGCCGCCAAGAACGCCCTGGCGGCGGCGCTGTAGCGTGCCAGGGTGGTTTGGCGCGATGCTGCGAGGCGAGGAGTGCGTGGCGAGGTGCTGCCGTGTGGGCCAAAGCCAGGGGGCCAGCGTGTCGGCTCGGGCGCGACATCGTGCAATACGCGCGCTCTGGGCGCGTCCAGTGCATGCATTGAGTGTGCTCGACGAAATGCCCGAGCATGCTAGGAGTCGCGGTTGAGGCTGGGGTTAACAGGTCTAGGTTTGGGCTTGCAAGGAGATCAGTGGACAATCTGGTTTGGTCAGGGGATCAGGTTCACAGTGCAATGCCAAAACTCATGTCAAAACAGATCATGCCCGTAAGGTGTTTGGCAAAATGCCAAGGGCACTTAAGCAAGTCTTGGAGTGGCCAAAAACTCCAGATGGTGGTCTCTTTAGATGTACAAGAGGGCGGTGGGGTTAGTTGGTCAAATGCAGCAACTTGTTAGTGCAAGTTTTACAAAACTACAATTCTGGACAGGAAATAAATAGCATTATTTCATGAACCAAAAATGATCCAAAAGGTGCATGCTCCTGGACTTAAGGGTTTAACATGGAGGACTACAAGTAGGAGAAATAATCAAGGGCTAAAGAGCAAGTAAAAATATGGTTGCTGTACAAATCATCAAGTTGGTCCAGAATGAAAATGAGGTTGATTCACTCAATATTTTCAAAGAACAGCACTAGGTTTTTGCATAAAGTTGAATCATATGCTACTAACAATATCCCATAATTTTGGTGGGGGCCAGGAAGAAATATTTAAATGGGTTGTAGTGCAAAATGCACTCTGGACCAGAGAAGAAAAATTGAGTGTAGGGCTCAAAATATTTCATGAATGAAATATATTTTTGCATAAAAGTGATTTAAAAACATCACATGACATCTCCAAATTTTGTGGAAATTTTAAGTGAATCTATCAAATGGTTGTAGTTCAAATATGGCCATTTAACCTTGAAAAACTATTTCCAAGAAAGTAAAGATCAAGCAATTAAATTAGTTAATTAGTTATACTGATAAAAGGAAAGTTTGTCTTGAGAGGTTAAACAAGTCCAATAACATATTTGAAAAGTTTTCTCTTTGGGAAAAACTCATCATGACAGGGAAGGAAATGATTTAAAAAATCAACATGGAGCTCAGAAATCCAAAGTTTTTAATTCGTGGAAAAAAATTTAAATCATTAAAACAAGGCCAAATTTTTTTGGGGTGTCACAATACTATCCCCCTTAAGAAAAATCTCGTCCTCGAGATTTGTTAAAAGCTGTGTTAGAAAATATTACGCAATAAAGATGTGGCTCTAGTGAGAGGGCAATAAGTGGTGAAAAAAACGTAGTGTGAAAACTGGTGCTGTGTGGAAGAGTCTATGGTTCGGGACAAAAACGTGAGATTTCTACGCTGGATAAAAATTTAGAATAACTCCTAAATTTAAATATACGCTGGTCGTACCCGAGAGCACAGTGCTCTCTCTGGCCGACAGGTGGACCCGGGGTCCACTGTCAGTCTCCTCTTCTCCCTCTGGCTCTCTCTTCTTCCTCTCTCCCGCGCGCTTTCTCCACCGGCGACGCCTAGTGTGTAGGGCATCTAGGCCGTACCGTGGTAGTGCGCGGCGTGCTAGCTGCCGGTGCAGCGTGCACTCACCTCGCGGGCCAGCGCGCTGTCGGCACTGCTCGCGGATTCGACTCCGAACACCGGCGATCGGCGACGAGCGGCGTTGGTGGACTTCGCCCACCGTACACCGAGCTCGAGCTATAAAACGGCCGGGGTGCCTCTCTCTTCTTCCTCACACCTGGCCTCACTTCTCCTCCTCCTTCTTCTCCATTACTGCTTACAGAAGCTCGGGTGAGGCTCTAATGGCGGAGGCGATGCCGGACTGGTTTGTGATCCTGATATGCGGAGGGCTGGCGACACTGCTGGGGCTCTCTGTGCTCCTGTGCGCGATGATCCTCGACGAGTGTCGCGACGCTGCGGCTCGGGTGTTGGCTCTCCGCGGTGGTGGTGATCATGAGGAGTAGATGGAGTGTGCCGGGTGCTAACTGTTGTTAGGGGGTGATTAGCTGGATGTAATCACCGTTGCAAGGTTTTGCAAACAGTGTATGTGTCCGAATGATTATGGTTGTGAGTCTGCTGCGTGGTGCTGTGTGAAATTAAATAATCCACGTCGTGAGAAGGGGCAGGTGTAGCAACTCAGGGAAAAGAAATCTCACTCCAGAATTTTGCGAGGGAAAAACAGTTAACTTAAAGGAGCATAAACCACAACAAAAACTACACACTTTAGTAGAAGCCAAATAATTGACTCGTCGTACAAACTCAGGGTATCACGCATAAGTCACACACATAAATAAATGTTGCAAAAACAAATACAGTAGTGACGTCTAAAATGAAAACGGTAACTGGACGGGGTCCTGATAAAATGTCTCTGGTACTGGGATACACTCCTCTTCTATCGGAGGCAGTGGATTGACCAGTCGATGTATGCGTCTCTCCGGGTCGGGCCTCAGTGGTCTGCCGATGGCAATCTGGGGATTTAAATCTGCGAGGCTCTGGAGATAATCCATCACTCGCTGGTTCAAATGCTCTTGAGCAATGATGTACTGGATAAGGTTGGCTAGCACTGGGTCTCTCTCAATGCGTCCACCGGGAAAAGATGTTACTTCTCCGGGTGCTGCACGGCTCGGAAAGTAATAATATCCTCGTTCGCGGGCATAGGGTACTGCGGATCGAAGACGAGCAATCGCTTCTTTCGCAGCAGCTTCTATGGCCAGGTGTGGGGTTGGCATAGATTTCCCCACGAAGGAAACTTCCGTTGGATCTTGGTTGGGGTCTACAGGAGGAATGTGTACTGCTGCCCAATATTCCGAGGTGGATGGGGTGATCCTTGATTTGAACAGCTCGTACTGAGGTGGCTGGGTAGAACCCATGGTACTGCGGGTAAAATCCCACAATATTTTGACAAAGCTACCTGGGGTTGCATCTGGGGTTCTCAGATGAATGCTGGGGCTCGGCATGACAGGAAAAAGTTGTGAGTGTGGTGCACAAAGTGAGGGTTGCTGGGTAAGGTCACAAGGTGGCCTTTATATAGCAATGGAGCCGGATCGTTTTACCGTGGTGAAAGGTAATAAATTTGCCAGCTTAGCTCCAAAGGTCAGGTCAGTGTCAGAGATACACATATCTCATAAAGAGACGTGTTACTGTGGTTGTCGTCGGGTTGGTTTTGGTAGTTGTGCCCGGAAAATATGCAACTATGCGCTGACCAAAAATGCAAGGCTACTATTAAAACAGAGGCACAACGACAGGCTGCGTTAATATACACGGTCGCATGATTACAAAGCGAGGATACACTGAAGACTCGGTACTACTCGTACGGCTTAGTCTACCTCGTTTATGTCTAAACGGGCGTGCCTGGTGGATGTCGAGGCTTCTCCACGTGTCTCACTGCCGGGATTAGTCGGAGATGGCGGAGGAACTGCAGGGTCGGGGTAGTGATGATGACCATCGCGGGGATTGTTGGCCACAACCCCGTTGGAGTGTGCTCCCAAAAGGCGACGAAGCACTTCTGGGGTCATCAAAGCATCTCGGCTGATGGCTGGAGCTGATCTCGGAGTCTCGATCGGTTGTCCAAACAGCACGACTGGGTTGTCGGCGTTGGGCTCGTTTTCTTCTCTCGCCGGGGCTCGACGAACCAGCTCTCCACGAGCTGCAATTAAATCAATAGTGATTTGTCGAACAGTGCCTCTAGTGCACTTACATAGCGCACTAGGTGCAACAATGCGGGGTCCGTCTCGTGATCTCCGTTGGCAACTTGGGGTGGTCTACCATACCCTTCACGTCTGGGGTAGTAGTGGAACGAGCGACAGTTAACTCTGGGCGACAAGTGCCTGAGATGAACTATAGCCTCTCGAGCGGCTAGTTGTATGGCTTGTGGCTCAAAGGAAGTTGTTCTTCCGGTGAACCTGTAGGGGCGCTCGGGTGCTAGACCCCTACCGTAGATGTGCACAGTGGCCCAGAATTGACGGTCTTCACCGCTCATGGGTCCTTGGTACACAACAAATTCTGGTGGCTCCTCTAACGCATAGGCACGACGGGTGAGGTTTGCGAGGATGGTCACAAAACCTCCAAGGTTGGTTGCTGTGGTCTCGTTGTGCACGACAGGGCCAGGCATTGTGGCTCGGTTTGGGGTAGCGGCTGTGCTGTGCTGTGTTGGGACTAGCGTGCCCCTCTTTATAGGAAAAAGGGGACGGAGTCTTCCTTCGCACGCTTGCGAGAAAGGACTATTTAGGGGCCGGTCACTGGCGCATGAGTGACAGGTTAGGTTGATAGGTTGGGCACCGACTGCCAAAAGGTGTTGGGTCACTGTGTGGCTATCTTGCACGAGAAGCTTGGCTGGGGTTTGGTTAAGGTCTGGTGGGTTGGTTTGCCTAAGTTTTTCGACCTGGCTAAGATAGGATTAGCCAATGGTCAGCCTGGCTCTGATACCAAGTCTGTCACGACCGGTTTTCCGGGTAATAAATTTCCAGAAAAGACCGTCGTGCTCATCAGCCCCAGGATTACTGTTAGCTGATGAGGCTCCAACTTGATACAGAAATTCCAAGCAGAATACAACATATGTAGTACAAGACCATTCTGGCCTGTGAGTACAACAAATGGTTTCTAGTGGTTGATGGCGGAAGCGGTTTGTGAAACATCAGTGTCTATGGGACTCCATTTCCCACGGGAACACCTGACCAGGTTAACTCCTATCTTCGCGAGGCTGCTATCTCCATTGTGAGGGTTCCGGGGCTGGCATCGCGTCGCTCCTCTTCGTGCAAGAAAATCTGGCCAAGACAATAGCCAGGGACAAGCCAGTGAGTACTTTGAATGTACTCGCAAACATTATGAACACAGGTATAATATAACAATGATGTGCTAAAAATATTTCATGCTCATGATGTCAGTCACAAAAGATAAATGAAACTCTGATGCGTGCAAGCAAGTTATTCTTAAAATGCAATAACATGGTAGTATTAAAATTTATGAAACAAATAACAAGCAATGCCACAGTCGGGCATCTTAGCGACACCACAAAAAGGGCTTTAAAAGAAATGCCACAGTCGGGCGTCTGAGCGACACCACATAAAGGGCTTTAAAAGAAATGCCACAGTCGGGCGTCTGAGCGACACCAGATAAAGGGCTTTAAAAGAAATGCCACCGTCGGGCGTCTGAGCGACACCACATAAAGGGCTTTAAAAGAAATGCCACAGTCGGGCGTCTGAGCAACACCACATAAAGGGCTTTATAAGAAATGCCACCGTCGGGCGTCTGAGCGATACCACATAAAGGGCTTTAAAAGAAATGCCACAGTCGGGCGTCTGAGCGACACCACATAAAGGGCTTTAAAAGAAACAATCATAGTGAATATCCCGGAGGTAGAACCATCCCAGAGATACTCGATAATAACAATAATATCACGGGTTAGTCAACAATAATAATAATCATAGTTATCACAAGTCACGAGTAGTAATTCCATTTCTGGTTAACAGTTTCACCTCCGAAGACTGACACTAAGACCGACACTTGACCCATCCCAGACTGTAATCCTTAACCAAGGACACGGCTATTCGAATAGGTTTAATCTCTGCAGAGGGTGTACTCTTTACCCACGAGTAACGGATTTCTTTAGTCCATCGGGACTAATTCCGTCTACGGTCTTTTTGTTGAAAACACACCTAACTTGCACACACCAGCTTATCTCACACGTGTCTGGAATCACCCACGACACCTGCTAAGCAAACTCTAAGTGGGGAGGCTACAACCTCGCGTAGCATGGGATCAAATTTATATCGCGCGCTCTAAGGGGTGGCCTCCCCTCTCGGTCCCAACCGGAAACACCCATGCCCCCGGGCCAGGTGGCCTGCCTACCAGCTACAACCGGTATCTTCCACCATGGCCTCTCTGTACGGTGTGTGCTAGAAAGAGGTTGACAACTTACTGAACCGTACTCTACTTGCTGTAGAGACGAGTGGTAGTACGAAACAAGTATGGGGGTTACTGGCACAAGACTCGATCTACGGTCGACTCAGGAGGTTTAAGTATTCCCTGCATGATTAGTATAACGAATATATTTCATCCAACAGAGTCACCGCTCATATCACCTTGCCATGCCATACCAGACATAACCATCCCGACGGAGACCGGCGACAAACTCATGCCTACCCAAGGCAGAGGTTTTCCCGGGTTCCTGCCGGTATGCATGCAAGGCACATGAGGGTGATTATCATCACAAGTGTGTCCATTTCCAACAGCATGGAAATCAATAACATGCACCCATGCATATGATCATATCACATGAAATAACAAGTTTCTCCAAATGAGGTGATGTTATGAACGTGTCATCGAACACACAAAAATATTATGCCGGGGTTCAGAATGCTTGCCTTCAATGTGTGGAAAGGCAGGGTGCACTCCAAAACTTGAAACTATTCTCCTCTCTTCAAAAATCCTATTTTAGCAATATAAAAGAATTAACACACAAAATAAAAACAGCACCAAAAGTTGTTCTGAAATTTTTTCAAATAAATCTTAAAATAAACTAGGTGAAATTTGAGAGAGGTAGGAAAAAGAATCAATTCATTTGGACTTATATTTAAAAAGTTATAGCCAGTCAAAGATTTGGTCAAATCTGTTTTTAAAATAAAACAGAAAAGAAAACGTTTCAAACGAGATTACGCTTTTGGTGCAGAGGAGGCGTACTTGAGGCTTTACGCCTCCACTTAACCACGTGGACCGACGCTGGGTCTCTGACGGTGGGCCCGCCTGGCCCACTGGTCAGGTTTGACCAGTCGCCCGCGTCGTCTCCCTTCTCTGCCCGAGTGGAGCGGGGCTCCGGCGATCATCGTCGGCGAACGGTTGCTCCGTTCGGAAAGCTAAGGCCACCAGTGGATTCAGGGGGCCGAGGTGGTCACTCTGGTAGTCTTAGGGTCGTCGGAGGTGGAGGAAATCACCGGCGGCGAGCTCCGCGGCGGAGGGAAGCTTCGGTGGTAAAGTGGTTTTGAGGCGGCGGTGGTTCCCGATCGAAATCGAGTAGGGGGAAGGGTTCACAGGAGGATGAGGAAGTTTCTGGCGAAGAGAATGGAGAGGGGGAGGTACTGGAGGTGCCGGATTGGCCGGGGCAGTGGCGGCGGCAGGAGTTGCCGGAGATGAGGAAGAAAGCTCTCCTGGGTCGATTGGCGAGCTGGGGAAGCGTCATTGGGGTGGCATGAGGTTGCCCGTGTGCGGGAACGGCCCGGGGCATCCATTTATAAGCGAGGCAAGGCGGTTCCGCAGCGGCCATGGATAAGCTTCCGGCGAACCGACGTTCTGTAGCAGCAGGGCATCGTGGCAGCGACGGGGGCTAGAGGACATGGCCGCGGATGAGCTCGCACTGCTCCAGGGGCCAGGTGGCGAGCGGGAGGGGTTTGGGCGGCGCTGCCCGTGGCTGGAGCCACTGTGGACGCCGAAGTGCCGCCAAGAACGCCCTGGCGGCGGCACTGTAGCGTGCCAGGGTGGTTTGGCGCGATGCTGTGAGGCGAGGAGTGCGTGGAGAGGTGCTGCCGTGTGGGCCAAAGCCAGGGGGCCAGCGTGTCGGCTCGGGCGCGGCATCGTGCAATACGCGCGCTCTGGGCGCGTCCAGTGCATGCACTGAGTGTGCTCGACGAAATGCCCGAGCATGCTAGGAGTCGCGGTTGAGGCTGGGGTTAACAGGTCTAGGTTTGGGCTTGCAAGGAGATCAGTGGACAAGCTGGTTTGGTCAGGGGATCGGGTCCACAGTGCAATGCCAAAACTCATGTCAAAACAGATCATGCCCGTAAGGTGTTTGGCAAAATGCCAAGGGCACTTAGGCAAGTCTTGGAGTGGCCAAAAACTCCAGATGGTGGTCTCTTTAGATGTACAAGAGGGTGGTGGGGTTAGTTTGTCAAATGCAGCAACTTGTTAGTGCAAGTTTTACAAAACTACAATTCTGGACAAGAAATAAATAGCATTACTTCATGAACCAAAAATGATCCAAAAGGTGCATGCTCCTGGACTTAAGGGTTTAACATGGAGGACTACAAGTAGGAGAAATAATCAAGGGTTAAAGAGCAAGTAAAAATATGGTTGCTGTACAAATCATCAAGTTGGTCCAGAATGGAAATGAGGTTGATTCACTCAATATTTTCAAAGAACAGCACTAGGTTTTTGCATAAAGTTGAATCATATGCTACTAACAATATCCCATAATTTTGGTGGGGGCCAGGAAGAAATATTTAAATGGGTTGTAGTGCAAAATGCACTCTGGACCAGAGAAGAAAAATTGAGTGTAGGGCTCAAAATATTTCATGAATGAAATATATTTTTGCATAAAAGTGATTTAAAAACATCACATGACATCTCCAAATTTTTGTGGAAATTTTAAGTGAATCTATCAAATGGTTGTAGTTCAAATATGGCCATCTAACCTTGAAAAACTATTTCCAAGAAAGTAAAGATCAAGCAATTAAATTAGTTAATTAGTTATACTGATAAAAGGAAAGTTTTTCTTGAGAGGTTAAACAAGTCCAATAACATATTTGAAAAGTTTTCTCTTTGGGAAAAACTCATCATGACAGGGAAGGAAATGATTTAAAAAATCAACATGGAGCTCAGAAATCCAAAGTTTTTAATTCTTGGAAAAAAAATTAAATCATTAAAACAAGGCCAAATTTTTTTGGGGTGTCACAGTTATTTCCTTTACTAGATCCTTTGCTTTGTATGTTTTTACCCTACGCTTTTAGGGAACTTGTCGGCGCAGGCACCCGAGCCGCGAGCGCTGAGTGCGGGACGTCAGCAGCCTGCTGGCGGTGCCGCTCCGACAAGAAACCTTGTCGCGACTAGTTGCAGCACACTTAAGTTGTTGAGCGGACTCGAAACAAAGTAAGGGCGCATCTAGCTACGAGTTGGTTCCTCCGCGCACAGGTTTTCCATACAAAGCACAGTCGTTCGAGGAAGATAACTTAAAAATTAAAACTAATTGCTCAGACTTTGGCAACTTAGCTTTTCTGTCGTTTGCTTCCCGGCAAGGTGAACCTTCCTTAAATGACGCCTGGTCCACACCATTATCTTCTCCTTCCCCCTCGGCAAACTTGTGTGCGAGGGAACCTTTCCTTCCTTTGTTTGAGAAAAAGAAAGAAGAGAAAATGTAGATATGGGGCCTTTCGGCTCGTTATTGCTTACCGGGGGTAGGTGCTGCACAAAGTGTCAGATAATGTATGCAACGAAGAATGTAATGCACGAAATCGACAAGCTGCGCGGAGCACATGAGCTTTACTTATGCACGGGGTCTGCGCCCGGCTTTGTACAAAGGATTACATGCAACATCGGCAAGACTTGTACAAAAGGTGGTTGCCGGAACAGGTTCCGGCAACCGCGCCCTACAGGTAAAACTTACGAAGATGCTCAATGTTCCAGGAGTTGCTCACCGGAATGCCATCTTCGGTCTCAAGGCGGACAGCGCCAGGCCTAGTGACTCGTTTCACCCGGTAAGGGCCTTCCCACTTCGGCGTCAACTTGTTGGAATTCTTGGCGGACTGAACGCGCCGAAGAACAAGGTCGCCTTCCTCGAAACTTCTGGTATTAACTTTGCGGCTATGGTAGCGGCGCAAAGCTTGCTGATATCGAGCAGCTCGTACAGCAGCCTGAAGACGGTCCTCCTCAAGGAGCAGCGCGTCATCTTGTCGCAGCTGCTCTTGCTCAAGCTCATCATAAGCGAGCACTCGAGGTGACCTGTATACGAGTTCCATTGGGAGAACTGCCTCTGCTCCATAGACTAGAGCGAAAGGCGTCTGACCAGTGGCTCGATTTGGCATCGTCCTGATCGACCAAAGAACCACTGGCAGCTCCTTGATACAGTTTCTTCCGCACTTGTGCAGCCTGTCGAAAGTCCTGGTCTTGAGCCCACGCATCACTTCAGCATTTGCCCTCTCCGCTTGTCCGTTGCTTCTCGGATGAGCAACAGAAGCGAAGCAGACCTTGGCGCCAAGATCTTGGATGTACTGTTGAGTCTTCTTCTGTATAGTATGTTGCCGACAAACTGGTACATACTCGACTGCCGGGCTACTTTTTCCGCTTCTTCTTGCTCTTCGGGAAGTTCTCCTGTCTGAAGGAAATGGACAATTTGCTGTGCCCATGCTGGGGCTTGTGGCTCGACAACAAGGACTAAAGGCACATCTGCTGCTGCGGGAACATCCGCTTCTACGGCGAGAACCTGCGGCCCAGCCGGAGCTTGATGTTCCCCGGCAAGCTTCCCGAGCAAAACTTGTCGGGAGCGTCTGCTTCGACGGTACGAACCCTAGGGCTCGCCGGAGTAGACTGCTCCTCGGCATCCTTCGCGTTGATCTTGGGGACTTTCTTGGCGGCGGCTTCGGGAAGCTCTGTCGGAAAATAGTCACCAGAAATCAACTTTCTCTTCTTGCTCTGTCCAGTTGATGGTGTCACGGATGGTTGAGTCAGCTTGAGCACAAAGATCCCTGGTTCCACAGGTAACTTAAGTGCGGCGCACTTTGACAGGCCATCAGCAATGTCATTCTGAGCTCTTGGAACATGTTCCATCTGTAAGCCGTCAAAGTGCTCTTCTAGCTTTCTCACTTCATCAACATAGGTTTCCATCAATGGACTCTGATAACTCTTGTTCACTTGGCGGACGACAAGTTGTGAGTCTCCCCTGACAATGAGCTTCTTGATCCCAAGGTCTGTCGCGATCCTGAGACCGGCAAGCAAACCTTCATACTCTGCAGTATTGTTCGTTGCTTGCTCCTTGGGAAAGTGCATCTGGACTACGTACTTGAGGTGCTCTCCGGTGGGTGCGACAAGCAGCACGCTCGCACCGGCGCCTTGCAGTGAGAAGGCACCATCAAAGTACATCAGCCACTCTTTGCTTGCTTCCTTGACGGGGATGCTCGTCTCTGGAATTTCTTCATCTGGTGTTGGCATCCACTCTGCTATGAACTCCGCCAATGCTCTGCTTTGGATAGTTGAAGTGCTTTCAAACTTAAGGCCAAAGCTTGACAGTTCTAGTGCCCACTCGACAATCCTGCCTGTTGCTTCTGGATTTTGCAGTATCCTCTTCAGCGGAAAACGAGTGACAACTGTGATCTCATGTGCTTGGAAGTAATGGCGCAGCTTTCTCGAGGCCATGAGAAGGCCGAAAACCAACTTCTGCACACCAGAGTACCTTGTCCTAGCCCCCTGCAGAAGGGAACTGACAAAGTAAACTGGGCGCTGTACCATTTTCTTCTGCATCTCCTTATGCGTCTGCACAGATCCATCTTTGTCGGGACCAGAGCCTGTCGGACAAGAGCCTGCCGGAACAGAGCTTGCCGGACCAGAGCTTGCCGGACCAGAGCTTGCCAGTGAAGCCCCCTGCTTGTCGCTGGATGCATCTGCCGTGGTTGCTGGCTCATCATCTGCCTCCCTCTCCGCCACTAACGCAGCACTAACGACCTGATTGGTTGCCGCTATATATAGCAGCAACTTCTCTTGTGGCCTAGGTGCGACAAGTGTTGGAGTGGAGGACAGGTATCTCTTCAAGTCCTGTAGCGCAGCCTCCACTTCCGGAGTCCATTTCATTGGACCTGCATTTTTCAATATTTTGAAAAACGGCAGGGCACGCTCAACAGATCTAGAGATAAACCTGCTGAGAGCAGCCATGCAACCGGCAAGTCTTCGTACATCCTTGACGTGCTTTGGTGCTTCAATCTGCTCAATGGCCTTGATCTTGTCGGGATTGGCTTCAATTCCCCGCTGAGACACAAAGAACCCGAGAAGCTTGCCGGAGGGGACTCCAAACACGCACTTCTCGGGGTTCAGTTTGAGGTTGATCTTACGCAGATTTGCAAATGTTTCATCTAAATCTTGGATCAGGGTCGCTTTGTCCTTGCTCTTGACCACTATGTCATCCATGTAGGCTTCCACATTTCTGTGCATTTGCGGCTCAAAAGCGTGATGGACAACCCTTGCAAATGTTGAACCAGCATTCTTTAAACCGAAAGGCATCCATACGAAACAGTACATGCCACACGGGGTGATGAATGCGGTCTTCTCCTCATCCTCTTCTGCCATGAAGATCTGATGGTATCCTGAGTATGCATCGAGAAATGAAAGCAAGTCACATCCGGCTGTGGAGTCAACAATCTGGTCGATGCGCGGCAAGGGAAACGGGTCTTTGGGACAAGCTTTATTGACATTGGT
The DNA here is from genome assembly GCF_018294505.1 of Triticum aestivum. Taxonomy (NCBI): domain Eukaryota; kingdom Viridiplantae; phylum Streptophyta; class Magnoliopsida; order Poales; family Poaceae; genus Triticum; species Triticum aestivum. Next base: position 627,288,340 of record NC_057798.1, read on the forward strand.
AAAATCGATACAAAGCCTCCATTTCCCGTTGGCCTTGCGTACGACAACAGGATTGGCCAACCACGTAGGATGGAGCACTCCTCTGACAAGGCCTGCTGCTTCCAACTTCTTGATTTCTTCTTCGATTAATTCTTGGTGCTCCACCGCTTGTTTCCTTACTTTCTGCTTGACGGGCCGCGCATGAGGACAGACGGCAAGATGGTGCTCGATTACTTTCCTAGGAACACCGGGGATGTCAGACGGTTGCCACGCAAACACGTCAACGTTCGCCCGCAGGAAAGCAATGAGCGCGCTTTCCTATTTAGGGTCGAGAGTGGCACTGATGGTGAAGGTACCACCAGTGCCGTCCTCCTTGGCGAACACCTTCTTAGTCTCTGGTGGAGCTTCCATTGCCTTCTTACACTTGCCGGTGGAGCTCGATGGTGCATCCTCGACGGTAGCGCAGCACTCCGAAGAGGTGCACTTGCCGGAGTGGGCATCAGAACTCTTGCTGGACTTGGCCTTCTTCTTCCCCCCGGGAGCTTCAGCGGCAAGTGACTTGCGATCCGTTGCGGCCGTTGCCTCCCGGTAGATCTTGTCGGTGCAGATAAGAGCATCCTTCTTGTCGCCAGGGACAGAGATGACGCTTATCGGGCCTGGCATCTTCAGCACGCTGTATGCATAGTGAGAGGCTGCCATGAATTTGGCGAGTGCTGGACGGCCGAGTATCCTATTGTAAGGCAATGGGAAGTCAGCAACGTCAAAAGTGATCCTCTCAGTCCTGAAGTTCAGCTCACTGCCAAATGTCACCGGCAGCGTGATCTTTCCCTTCGGCTTGCTCCTTCCCGGATTGATTCCTTGAAATGTGCCGGTCTCTTCGAGCTCGCTGTCAGGGATCTGAAGTTTCTGGAGCACCGCGGAGGAGATCAAGTTCAAGCCGGCCCCGCCGTCAACTAGCATCTTAGTGACCTTGAGGTTGCGGATAGTTGGTGATACCAACATCGGCAAGCACCCGACCGCAGTTATGCGATCAGGGTGGTCCTCAATATCAAAGATGATAGGTGTGCTGGACCATTTCAGAGGCCTGCGTGACTCAACGGGTGGTTCTGCCGCATTGACTTCCCGCACCCATTGTTTGAGCTGGCGGTGTGAAGTATGCAGAGAAGCACCGCCGTCAACGCACAGGACCTCTGTGGCTTTCTGGAACTCCTACTCATCGGTCTCGTCATCATCGATGTCTTCGTCATCGTCGTCATCTTCATCCTTGTCGCGGTCGTGAGGAGGTCTGTCTCCTTGCCGCTGCTTGGTCTTGCCGCGGCGTCCTCCTCGGCCGGGACGTTTCTTGCCGGATCCTCCAGCACCTTCCTGGGCCTTCTCCTTGTCGCGCCGCTCGTATTCAGCTTTTTGCTGCTCGACAAGCTGCTCGACTTTCTTGCAGCTCTGGAGATCATGGCCCTTGGTGCGGTGGATCTTGCAGTACTGCTTGTTGGTGCTGTCCTGCTTGTCAGCGACCGCCACAGCCTCTGCTGCAATCTCCTTGCCGGAGCCACCAGCCTTGGCTTTCTTGGCGCCACCTCCGTTGCCGGACTGCTTAACAACTAGCACCTCTTTGCCTTTCTTCTTTCTATTATTCCGCCGCCGGTTTTTCCTTGCCGGGGCAATATCCTCACTGTCAGATCCTCCTGCTCCTGTGTTCTCTCTGGGGAGTCTCCTCCCTTCCTCAGCACGTGCACACTTGTCGACCAGGGCATATAGCTCACTGACGTCTCTGATCTTACACATCGCCATCTCCTCCCGCATCCTGCGGTTCCGCATGTTCTGATGGAACGCGCTGATTACTGCGGCAGGGTGGACATCTGGGATGTTATGCTGTACGCGGCTGAATCTCTGAATGTACTTGCGCAAGGGCTCCCCTTCCTTCTGGGCAAGCAAATGAAGGTCGCTTTCTGTCACAGCCCTAGATTTTGCTTGTAGCTATTTACCTGAGTGAGCTTGATGCATCATGTCTAAATTCTGAAAGTTGAATTGAGGTTAGTTGAAACCCTCATAAATCACCTCAAAAATAATCAACATTAAAATCTTTTCAAAGAAGTCCAAGAAAATGTTCCTCTTAGTCTCTGAAAATATTGGCAAGAGGTAAAACTTGAAAACAATATTTTTGGAATCTCAGAGATATTTATTTTGGGCCTTTGAATTAATTAAATAACTATTTGCATTGGATATATATATTCTTTATATAATTAATATATTTCCAATAATCCTGGAACATTTTATGTGGCTTGGGATATTTTAATTCTAGTCACATATTTATTTTCAGGATTTTATAAAATGATTTGGTTTGTAAGCTAAATCAAAACAAAGCAAATAATTAGAAAACAGAACAAAAAAAAGGGAAAGAAGAGAAACATTACCTGCAGCCCACCTGGGCCACTTACCTGCTTACCAGAGCCGGCCCAGTTCCCCCAGCCGGCCCAGCCCACCTCCTCCTCCTTTGTCCTCTTCCTCCTCTGCCAGGAGGACGAGCAGAGGCGAGGCGTGGCGCTCGCCGACGCTGCCCCGGCCACCTCCTGCTTCCCCCCCCCCTAGCCACCTCCTGCTTCCTCCCTGGCCTCCCCAGCGACGCCCCGGACGACGCCACGCACCCCCTGCACCGCTCCCCTCTCCCCGTGCCCCTCTTCCCCCCTGTTCGCCTCTCCCTCTCGCTCACCGAATGCGCCCGCCGCCACCGACGAGCACCACCGCACCCACCGTCTCCCCCTCGACCCCTCGCTGTGCTTGCGAGCTCCGCCTCGACCCCCTCCTTCCTCCCCACCGACCCACGGCCCCCCGGAAGCCCCGCAACGCCGCCACCATCGCCGTTCCGTCGCCGGCCACCGAAGCTCGCCGCCGTTCGATTCGCCGCCGACAGGACATCCCCGAGCCCACTGACCAACCCTGCGGAACCGCTGTGAGCTCCTCTGCCGTTCGCCCCTTTTTCCCGTCGCTCCGCACGCTCCCTAGCGCTAGCGCTGCCGTGCCCGAAGCTCGCCGCCGCCACGCCTCATCGCCGGCGTGGCTAGAGCCACCACAGCTCGAATCCGAGCACACCGCTGTGCTCAGAGAACTCCCAGGAGGCCATAGCGCCCACCAGCCCCTCCTCCCATGCACCATAGCGCCATCTCCGTTGTTGCCCGAGCTCCGGCCGCCGCCGCGAGCTCGCCTCCGGCGAACCCCGGCCACCCCCGCACCTCCCGTTGGTTCCCCTAGATGCGCACGGGCGCGGGCTACCTCCTGGTGCCCTTGGCGCGTCGATCCGATGCCCCTAGCGCAAGTCCGGCGTTCCCCCGCCGTGCGGAATGGTCGCCGCCGGCGAAACTCCGGCAGGAGCTGATGTGGCCGGTCATTAGGGACTAACTACCCCGCTAATCACCCACTAGGCCACTGACAGCGGGCCCCACCCCTGGTCAAACCCTAGTCAGCGCTGGGTTTGACCGGGATTAGCTCCTGTGTCACTGACGTGTGGCCCCCACACGTCAGGTTTGACCTGGAGGCGCCCTGTTGACCTGCTGACGTCATGAAGATGTCAGGCTGACGCAATAAGTATTTTCTGGAATTTAAATAATCTTAAATGATTTAATAATTTCAGAAAATAACTAAAACTTCAATAAATCATAGTAAATTAACCGTAACTCCAAATTTAATAAATTATATATGAAAAATTATCAGAAAAATTCAAGGAATCCATCTGTACCATTTTCATGCATGTTAGAGCAACTTATAGGTGCTGTTTAGCACAAATCAATTAAAGGGCATTTATTAATCACACATGGAGTTTGAATTTGAATTTTATATTCAAACCAACTCCATTTAACATGCTGCTAGTTGCATTAGCTCAAAACACATTCATATTGCCATGTCATAGCATGCATCATACTGTGCATTGCATTGATCGTGTTTCTTCTGTGTTTGCCGGTGCTGTTCCCCCTCGGTAGACGTTGTACCGATGATGTGATCGTTGACACTGATGAAGACTCAATGTTATCTTCAGAAGTGCCAGGCAAGCAAAACCCCCTTGTTCATTCCGATACAATCCTACTCTCTCGCTCCTGCTCTCTTTTACTGCATTAGGACAACACCGATTCATCTGTTACTTGCTGCGGTAGCTGAACCCCTTTATCCTTTGCATGACCTGTCATTGCCACAGTAAATAGATGAAACCCACTAGCATGAGTAGGAGTTGTTTGAGCCCTGATGTGCCTACTCATTCATGTTTGTTTGTCATGCCTGCTACTGCTTAGAGTTGAGTCAGGTCTGATTCATCGGGGATGAATCAGAGGCGTGTGAACCTGTCCTACTGTGTGTGAGCTAAGTGTGTGAACACGATTTGGTAAAGGTAGCGGTGAGAGGCCATGTAGGAGTACATGGTGGGTTGTCTCATTGCAGCCGTCCTCAGGAACTGAGTTCTGTGTTTGTGATCCATGATTCAGCTACTACCACGCATTGGGCCCGAAACCAATGGACCCTCTCGGCTTCTTGATCACCCTTGTCCTCTGTCCAGGAGTTGCAAGTAGTTTCTGGTGTTTGTAGTATGCTGGAGGCCGTGGCAGCGCTGACCGTAGGGGTGGGCTGTGATGCGGTAGGCACGTGGCACGGTGTACCGGGCGCCCGTTTGGTGTCTCGGGAACCCTGTTCACATCGTTTGGGGCTGTGAGCGAAACTCCGGCCGGATCTCCTCATGGATGGAACCCGAATAGGCGATAAACCTGGACTAGAGACTTAGGTGATTAGGTAGGTCGTGGCCGACACCCACGTTGGGCTTCCGCTTGAAGGTTGCCGAGTACATGTCGTGTAAACGGCGGTAAGTGGTGAGAGCGTGTGTGAAGAAGTACACCCCTGCAGGGTTAACCTAATCTATTCGAATAGCCGTGTCCGCGGAAAAGGACTTCTGGGTTGCTTATATCAGTTCATAGACAAGTGAAAGTGGATACTCTAAAATACGCAAGATAAGCGTGAGTGCTATGGATGGCGTTCTCGTAGGGAGACGGGAGCGGATCCATAGTGGTGTATTGATATGGTGAATATGTGGACTCGTGTGCGCCACCTCAAAAAGTTACTTGCAGTCGTAGTTCAGGATAGCCACCGAGTCAAAGCTGGCTTGCTGCAGTTAAACCCCACCATCCCTTTGTTGATAATGATGCATATGTAGTTAGTTCTGATGTAAGTCTTGCTGGGTACATTTGTACTCACGTTTGCCTATTTTATGTTTTTGCAGAGAGACTTCAGTCTCACTAGTATTTCCGCGTGGTCTTCGACGTTTAGCTTGTTACCTCAGCTACGATCTTGTGCCCTCGGCAGGATCTGGTAGATAGTCAGGCTTCTCAGCCTTTTTCATTTATAGATGTCTGTACTCAGACATGATAGCTTCCGCTTGTGCTTTGACTTGTATGCTCTGAGTGTTGGGTCATGAGACCCATGTTTGTAATATCTCGCTCCTCGGAGCCTATTGAATAAACTACTTGAGTCGTAGAGTCATTTTGTGATGCCATGTTGTATTGCACATATCGAGCATATTGTGTGTATGTTATTGAAATGCTTGGTATGTGTGGGATCTGACCATCTAGTTGTTTATCTTTAGTAGCCTCTCTTACCGGGAAATGTCTCCTAGTGTTTCCACTGAGCCATGGTAGCTTGCTACTGCTCCGGAACACTTAGGCTGGCCGGCATGTGTCCTTCTTCGTTCCTGTGTCTGTCCCTTCGGGGAAATGTCACGCGATGAATACCGGAGTCCTGTTAGCCTGCTACAGCCCGGTTCACCGGAGTCCTGCTAGCCCAGTGCTACAGCCTGGATTCACTCGCTGATGACCGACACGTTCGATGCTGGGTCATGGATGCCTGTCCCTGTAAGTCTGTGCCACTTTGGGTTTACGACTAGCCATGTCAGCCCGGGCTCCTTATCATATGGATGCTAGCGACACTGTCATATACGTGTGCCAAAAGGCGCAAACGGTCCCGGGCAAAGGTAAGGCGACACCCGTGGGAATACCGTGCGTGAGGCCGCAAAGTGATATGAGGTGTTACATGCTAGATCGATGTGGCATTGAGTCGGGGTCCTGACAGCGTTGGTATCAGAGCTTGACTGCCTGTAGGATTACCAAGCCAAACTGGTCGAAGTTGAGTCTAGAAATTCTTTAGTTATATAAGGGAATTGATTGTGGGATGGAACGTAAGGCTCTTTTTACTCCTTATACCTCATGCCCTTCTGATCTGAGTCATCTTATCTTTCCTGCGGGGATTAAGAACTAGGCTATCTCTTCTTTCTATTAGGATCACGTGTTACTAATCCGTAGACCTATAGAATTGTTGGGCTTAAGCCTCGTTTCAGTTCCTATTACTTTCGTATGTTAAATTGTTGATCTCGAAACCTTGATATTGTGCCTTTGAGTGGTTATGCCACCATTTTTGTGAATGTCTCAAATCTTTTCTGAGCATTTACAGCCGTTATGCTGTCCGAGTCATCCCAGGTTTCTAAATAGTCTGATGCATTTGCAAAATCCTTTCCCTCTGGTTTCGATGTTCCTTTATGTCAGCTCAATCACACTAGTTGTTGAGTAGAGGTATTCTATTGCCTTGACATATATGTTGGAGGTATTATTATGACCCTAGTTGTCTTAGGGGATCATCTAGTAATTTAGCCATGATTGTGTTCCCAGTGTGATGATTCTGGCCGTCATTATCGAAAGCATCCCATGATGCCATTTAGTAGTAGGTATTCTACTCCTTGGGCTTTGAACCCGAGATTCACTCTACTTACTTCATGTTGATAGTGTTTGCTAGTTCCTTCAGGATATTAGTAACCTTTGCATTAGTCCTCAATGTTCGTGGTATTCCTTTCTTCCAAATACTATGAACCGCTTATGGCAGATGTTCCTCGCTGATCGAAAGATCACAAACAGAGTGCTCTCGATGGGTTCTCGATTCTACATTGTGACTCTGCCAGTTCTACCTTTCTGCATGGGTTATCCGTAAGAAATATGTGGAACTTAGTTCGACATACTAATCTATGCATCCACAACTCAAAAAATCACATGTTCCTTTGAGTTGCTCTCTTTAGTTGCATTCTGACCCTCGTCTATCAATTGATAGTCAAGAGTATGCGTGCGTTCGTTCATCGATGCCTATGACTCTTGTGGTCTGTCAAGCCATTCTATTCCGGAATGACTAGGAGAAACAAACTCCAGTACCTCTTCCATATCCAGGATTGGGTCAAAGTAGTTGTGTTCCGCAAATCAAGATACAATCCAGCTTCTGGTCTGCTCTACCCTGAAGTATTACCTTCTTTATGACAGGAATTTCATGAGAATTGCACCACCTTTTGTGAATTCTTGACATAGTGATACTTCACGCCATCCTTTTTCATTCCTCGGTTCCGTGTTGTTGCAGCCGGAGTGCCGACAAGTGAATCATGATGTGTGAAATCAATACTCCTAGCAACTCCGTTGCTTGGTAGTTAAAGGATAATAATTTCATTCTTAGTATGTTGGTTTTCGAATCATCCTTCTAAGACTGATCGTGCTACCTAGTCCTTATTTTGGTGCACCCTTCGATTGATGAGTTAGGATCTTGTCAAGTCCTCACTCATTTGATCATATCGTCTTGCCCTCAAAAGCAAGATTGTTCTCGAGCTTAGTAACATACCGGTGGTTCGTGACTTTCCAAATATCTTCTTGGAGGTGTTACCGGGTTGTCACCTGACCGCTATGTTGAGTTCGTGATCAAGTTGGTTTCTTGTGAACCACCCTTCTCCAAGAATCTATGTTGGATATCCCTGAGCTAGTTGGTTAAGCTAGACAACAACTTGGAGAGTTGGAAGATAAAAGCTTGTCCTGACTTAGTTCGTTCCAAAGGGATATTCTTGTGTAGTGTGTGTTGAAGAAAGATGATATCTTCATCGATTGGTCCTTGTGATCAGTTGCTGGACCTATTGTCTTATCAATCCTTTGATTTGAGCGTGGGCTATCGTCAAATCAAATCAGTACCAACGATGCTCGTAATGTTGTCTTACTCGTGGTTGATCCCTCGAGCATACACCATTATATCTTTGGTCTGACCAATGCTATCACTTGTTCACTTAACTATGGAATTCCTTTTAAAAGGAAACCCAGATGAATTGTTGTTGTGCCCATTGACAACATCCTTGTCTTCTCCATAATTTTGTTGAACATTAAGCTAGTGTTGGAAACTTTTGAAAGCATTTGTTCATGCTAGCTCATGAAGCATATGTTTGGATGAAGGTAGTGACTTCCTTTAATTCATGTGCATCTGATGCAAGTTGCCGCCGTGGATTCGAGAAAGTCAATGTTGCTTCTCTTGGAATCATTCCAAATCAGTCATGCACACGTGCGAAGAATGCTGTGGTTTGAAGACTTGCAACCTTCAATCTATATGTATCCCTAGCACACCAAGCCACTGATTGATTTGTTCAAGGAGAAGGAGTTCCTTCATAAGAGCTAATCCGGACTTATGAAAGAACTTCGATATCCTCGTTGATGGTTCCCCTCCTGAACTCGGTAGTGTTTTATTATAAGACTACCACGTGGTCATGCTTGTCTGGGACAACGTGTTCACATGTTTGTAGCAGAACCAGCTCATGTTTTGGAGCTTGCTATCGTAGTTCATTCCCCGAGAATCTCGCAACGTCATCTCGTCGATTCGTGTTGCAAACTTCCGTTTTTCTTCCTGGACTCGATGAGTCTGGAATATCCTGACACCAACCAGATCTGAATCTCAGGCAGATATGATGGTTGGAACATTTCCCAAGAACTATAATATTGGTCTCTCGATAATCGGTAAGGTGGATGTCGTGGCCAACACACCCATCCGGTAGACCTGTTATTGTAGTATCTTGATTGAGGAAGTTGCCCCCCCCCCTAGGGATTTCGTAGGATTTACTCCCTAGTTGCCCCTATGGATTTTTGTGTTCCCGAAGTCCGACCTTTTACTTGATGTTTTAGATATCAAACCATATCTATGAATGGGTTATACTAGCACATCAAGGAGAACATTAGAAGCGGAGTGCTAAATGTCTCTCGGTCGATCATCCAGATTTTAGTTGCTTGGCCTCGCTAAGGTGAAATCTGAGAAAGTGTTATCCTCCTTCGCATCTGCATCGTCCATCGCTATTCATCATGGTAGTATGTTGTGTTGTCAGCACCCTTGACGCGGTTGTTGATAAAACCTTGATGATTGTGGAAATGCTCAAGTTCTTGAGAGCACGCACAAGCGCTACGTCTTATCATCGGCACTAGCTGGGATTGCCCCAGATTTCCTCGGTTATGCTATAACCACTCCAACAGTGAATTCACTCTCTATTGTTGGGTTCTTCCCCAGTTACTAGAATCATTCCCAGCATTTGCATTTTGTTCCCAGCTTGCACCGCCAATGTGCCATTCTACCACGGGTCTCTTCCATCTCCGGTGATAAGGAAATTCATCCATTACGTTGTCTTCAACAAGGTAATCCACATCATCCAAGTCCGAGTATGCCATTCTACCGACCCCCTCCAAACGATTGCTGTGATTTGCCTTAGGCTGATATAGAGAGTCTCAATGATCTCTATATCAAAAGTAATTCTTTTTGCCACTTAAGATAATAATCTACGAATCACCCTCCTCCAGGATGTTTCGTCGTGGTATCATGGCAACTCAACTCCTCGCTACGTTGACAATCGTTTGCCACCCTCTTAAGCGTGAAATTGTTGTCTACTTAGTGAACCTTCGTCATCCGTCTCTTTCCACCCCTCTTGATGTGTATCTCGTGTCTCAACCCGAAAGATGGTTCTATGTCTCATTCCGTGAGTTATCCTGGTTTCGACCTTCGAGAAGAACCGATCCTTCTAGAGTTTTCCTTTCCTCTCTTGTCATGATTAGCTGGATTTCTCAGAGCAAGACGACAAGACAAAGATGGTGTTCGAATCAACGTTCCTATGAAGTGCAACCTGGATCGTGAAGATTGTACTAGTTGCGTTACCTTTCATCTTACCCTACACTTGAATCTCGGGACGAGATTTTTGTTTAGTGGGGGTGAGTTGTCACAGCCCTAGATTTTGCTTGTAGCTATTTACCTGAGTGAGCTTGATGCATCATGTCTAAATTCTGAAAGTTGAATTGAGGTTAGTTGAAACCCTCATAAATCACCTCAAAAATAATCAACATTAAAATCTTTTCAAAGAAGTCCAAGAAAATGTTCCTCTTAGTCTCTGAAAATATTGGCAAGAGGTAAAACTTGAAAACAATATTTTTGGAATCTCAGAGATATTTATTTTGGGCCTTTGAATTAATTAAATAACTATTTGCATTGGATATATATATTCTTTATATAATTAATATATTTCCAATAATCCTGGAACATTTTATGTGGCTTGGGATATTTTAATTCTAGTCACATATTTATTTTCAGGATTTTATAAAATGATTTGGTTTGTAAGCTAAATCAAAACAAAGCAAATAATTAGAAAACAGAACAAAAAAAAGGGAAAGAAGAGAAACATTACCTGCAGCCCACCTGGGCCACTTACCTGCTTACCAGAGCCGGCCCAGTTCCCCCAGCCGGCCCAGCCCACCTCCTCCTCCTTTGTCCTCTTCCTCCTCTGCCAGGAGGACGAGCAGAGGCGAGGCGTGGCGCTCGCCGACGCTGCCCCGGCCACCTCCTGCTTCCCCCCCCCTAGCCACCTCCTGCTTCCTCCCTGGCCTCCCCAGCGACGCCCCGGACGACGCCACGCACCCCCTGCACCGCTCCCCTCTCCCCGTGCCCCTCTTCCCCCCTGTTCGCCTCTCCCTCTCGCTCACCGAATGCGCCCGCCGCCACCGACGAGCACCACCGCACCCACCGTCTCCCCCTCGACCCCTCGCTGTGCTTGCGAGCTCCGCCTCGACCCCCTCCTTCCTCCCCACCGACCCACGGCCCCCCCGGAAGCCCCGCAACGCCGCCACCATCGCCGTTCCGTCGCCGGCCACCGAAGCTCGCCGCCGTTCGATTCGCCGCCGACAGGACATCCCCGAGCCCACTGACCAACCCTGCGGAACCGCTGTGAGCTCCTCTGCCGTTCGCCCCTTTTTCCCGTCGCTCCGCACGCTCCCTAGCGCTAGCGCTGCCGTGCCCGAAGCTCGCCGCCGCCGCGCCTCATCGCCGGCGTGGCTAGAGCCACCACAGCTCGAATCCGAGCACACCGCTGTGCTCAGAGAACTCCCAGGAGGCCGTAGCGCCCACCAGCCCCTCCTCCCATGCACCATAGCGCCATCTCCGCTGTTGCCCGAGCTCCGGCCGCCGCCGCGAGCTCGCCTCCGGCGAACCCCGGCCACCCCCGCACCTCCCGTTGGTTCCCCTAGATGCGCACGGGCGCGGGCTACCTCCTGGTGCCCTTGGCGCGTCGATCCGATGCCCCTAGCGCAAGTCCGGCGTTCCCCCGCCGTGCGGAATGGTCGCCGCCGGCGAAACTCCGGCAGGAGCTGATGTGGCCGGTCATTAGGGACTAACTACCCCGCTAATCACCCACTAGGCCACTGACAGCGGGCCCCACCCCTGGTCAAACCCCAGTCAGCGCTGGGTTTGACCGGGATTAGCTCCTGTGTCACTGACGTGTGGCCCCACACGTCAGGTTTGACCTGGAGGCGCCCTGTTGACCTGCTGACGTCATGATGATGTCAGGCTGACGCAATAAGTATTTTCTGGAATTTAAATAATCTTAATGATTTAATAATTTCAGAAAATAACTAAAACTTCAATAAATCATAGAAAATTAACCGTAACTCCAAATTAATAAATTATATATGAAAAATTATCAGAAAAATTCAAGGAATCCATCTGTACCATTTTCATGCATGTTAGAGCAACTTATAGGTGCTGTTTAGCACAAATCAATTAAAGGGCATTTATTTAATCACACATGGAGTTTGAATTTGAATTTTATATTCAAACCAACTCCATTTAACATGCTGCTAGTTGCATTAGCTCAAAACACATTCATATTGCCATGTCATAGCATGCATCATACTGTGCATTGCATTGATCGTGTTTCTTCTGTGTTTGCCGGTGCTGTTCCCCCTCGGTAGACGTTGTACCGATGATGTGATCGTTGACACTGATGAAGACTCAATGTTATCTTCAGAAGTGCCAGGCAAGCAAAACCCCCTTGTTCATTCCGATACAATCCTACTCTCTCGCTCCTGCTCTCTTTTACTGCATTAGGACAACACGATTCATCTGTTACTTGCTGCGGTAGCTGAACCCCTTTATCCTTTGCATGACCTGTCATTGCCACAGTAAATAGATGAAACCCACTAGCATGAGTAGGAGTTGTTTGAGCCCTGTTGTGCCTACTCATTCATGTTTGTTTGTCATGCCTGCTACTGCTTAGAGTTGAGTCAGGTCTGATTCATCGGGGATGAATCAGAGGCGTGTGAACCTGTCCTACTGTGTGTGAGCTAAGTGTGTGAACACGATTTGGTAAAGGTAGCGGTGAGAGGCCATGTAGGAGTACATGGTGGGTTGTCTCATTGCAGCCGTCCTCAGGAACTGAGTTCTGTGTTTGTGATCCATGATTCAGCTACTACCACGCATTGGGCCCGAAACCAATGGACCCTCTCGGCTTCTTGATCACCCTTGTCCTCTGTCCAGGAGTTGCAAGTAGTTTCTGGTGTTTGTAGTATGCTGGAGGCCGTGGCAGCGCTGACCGTAGGGGTGGGCTGTGATGCGGTAGGCACGTGGCACGGTGTACCGGGCGCCCGTTTGGTGTCTCGGGAACCCTGTTCACATCGTTTGGGGCTGTGAGCGAAACTCCGGCCGGATCTCCTCATGGATGGAACCCGAATAGGCGATAAACCTGGACTAGAGACTTAGGTGATTAGGTAGGTCGTGGCCGACACCCACGTTGGGCTTCCGCTTGAAGGTTGCCGAGTACATGTCGTGTAAACGGCGGTAAGTGGTGAGAGCGTGTGTGAAGAAGTACACCCCTGCAGGGTTAACCTAATCTATTCGAATAGCCGTGTCCGCGGAAAAGGACTTCTGGGTTGCTTATATCAGTTCATAGACAAGTGAAAGTGGATACTCTAAAATACGCAAGATAAGCGTGAGTGCTATGGATGGCGTTCTCGTAGGGAGACGGGAGCGGATCCATAGTGGTGTATTGATATGGTGAATATGTGGACTCGTGTGCGCCACCTCAAAAAGTTACTTGCAGTCGTAGTTCAGGATAGCCACCGAGTCAAAGCTGGCTTGCTGCAGTTAAACCCCACCATCCCTTTGTTGATAATGATGCATATGTAGATAGTTCTGATGTAAGTCTTGCTGGGTACATTTGTACTCACGTTTGCCTATTTTATGTTTTTGCAGAGAGACTTCAGTCTCACTAGTAGTTTCCGCGTGGACTTCGACGTTTAGCTTGTTACCTCAGCTACGATCTTGTGCCCTCGGCAGGATCTGGTAGATAGTCAGGCTTCTCAGCCTTTTTCATTTATAGATGTCTGTACTCAGACATGATAGCTTCCGCTTGTGCTTTGACTTGTATGCTCTGAGTGTTGGGTCATGAGACCCATGTTTGTAATATCTCGCTCCTCGGAGCCTATTGAATAAACTACTTGAGTCGTAGAGTCATTTTGTGATGCCATGTTGTATTGCACATATCGAGCATATTGTGTGTATGTTATTGAAATGCTTGGTATGTGTGGGATCTGACCATCTAGTTGTTTATCTTTAGTAGCCTCTCTTACCGGGAAATGTCTCCTAGTGTTTCCACTGAGCCATGGTAGCTTGCTACTGCTCCGGAACACTTAGGCTGGCCGGCATGTGTCCTTCTTCGTTCCTGTGTCTGTCCCTTCGGGGAAATGTCACGCGATGAATACCGGAGTCCTGTTAGCCTGCTACAGCCCAGTTCACCGGAGTCCTGCTAGCCCAGTGCTACAGCCTGGATTCACTCGTTGATGACCGACACGTTCGATGCTGGGTCATGGATGCCTGTCCCTGTAAGTTTGTGCCACTTTGGGTTTACGACTAGCCATGTCAGCCCGGGCTCCTTATCATATGGATGCTAGCGACACTGTCATATACGTGTGCCAAAAGGCGCAAACGGTCCCGGGCAAAGGTAAGGCGACACCCGTGGGAATACCGTGCATGAGGCCGCAAAGTGATATGAGGTGTTACATGCTAGATCAATGTGGCATTGAGTCGGGGTCCTGACACTTTCTTGGCCATGAGGCTTGTGGCCGCCTGTAAAGGCGCCGACAAACTGATGGCACAAATCAGCCCAGGAGGATATGGAGTTGTCCGGCAAGTGCATGAGCTAGGATCTGACATTGGGCTTGAGCACCAGCGGGAAGTAGTTGGCAAGGATCTTGTCGTCTCGCCCCCCAGCAGCTTGCACCGCAATGGTGTAGATGCAGAGGAACTCTGATGGGTGCGTCTTGCCGTCGTACTTCTCCGGTACATCTGGCTTGAAATTCTTCATGCTGGGCCACTAGACCTGCCGCAGCTCACGAGTGAACGCAGGGCAACCTAGCGCGTACGGCAAGTCGCCTGGTTCTCCGGGCGCATGCATGTCAACAGAGGGCCTAGCGCGCTTGTCGGATTGGCGTCGCGCTTCTCTTCGGTGCTCGATGCAAGTACGAGCGTCTTCTTGTTGTCTATCGCGAAGAACTTGGGGCTGATCGTGACGAGCCCGTGGATCCGACGATGCGGTGGAGTCGCTGTCGAGGTGGATCCGACGAGTCGGCGATCTTGGCCTTCGGGGTGGAGAGTGCATGGTGGTTGCACCCCCACCGGTTTCGTCGCCACCGGCTCGCGCCTGGCAGTCCTGCCGCGGCAGCGACGTGCTCGGCTGCCGTGGAGTGTCGCCGTTGGCGAAGCCGATGAGGCTCTGAATGGTGGCCCTCCATTGGTCGATCTTGTCTTCCGCAGGAGGGTAATGCAGGAGCACTTGAGCTCGTGCCAAAGCTTCTGCTGGCGTGGTGGGCGGTGGTGGTGATCGGTGCGAGGAGCGGGATGTGCTCGGACTCCTAACTATGTTAGAAGGAGCAGTATCCCGTCCAGGCGACCGTGCCTCACTCGTGCCAGCATGTTGGCGTGCATGCTGGTCTTGAGCGCCCCGAGACGCACCAGCTTGATCTTGGTCCAACAAGCATATGGTACTGCGAACACCATGACGATGTCGGTCCTGTGCCTCCTGAGAGGGGCGCGGCGGATGTGAAGACACCAAGGTTTGTGCAGCCTTGCCCTTGGACCCGGCAGCACCGTGAGCTTCCTCGTCGATGTCCGTTCTTCCACCAGCATCAACCCCACCACCCGTTTGTTCCGGTGGCGGTGAGATCGACGCGGATGGAGCAGTTGCCTCCGAAGCCTTCTTCTTCAGTGGCATGTTGATGAAGAAAATGAAGATCTAACTCGTGTGAACGTCGGATCAGGTTCACACAATCTCGACGCCCCCCTACCTGGCGCGCCAAAGATGTCGGGGAAACTAATCCACGAACACCTATGGGACCGGCGGACCGAGTCCCTTTCGGTTCGGCGGGGGGCGGAGGTCGCACGAAGAGCAGATCGAGGCGGAGCACACGAGCAGTTTACCCAGCTTCGGAGCTCTCCGGAGAGATAATACTCCTACTGCTGCTTGTCTGATTGTATTGTGTTCTTGCTCAAGAGAGCTAAGTGTTTTCCTGGCTTCCAAATGATCCGAATCAGCCGAGCCGAACCCCTTCTACATTGCGCATGGGCCTCCTTTTATATGCTCAAGGGGTCACCGACAGGTGGCAACATAGAGAAGGGTAAAAACGTAAAAAGAGAGGTGGTTGGTATAGTTATCTGTACAGTGTACTCTACCTAACCCTGACGGCAGGGGACAAGGGCATTAAATGCCCGTCTGTGTTGTCCAAACAGTGTAGAAAAAGGACCGTCAGGGGCGCCACCGCCTGCCACGATGACGATCTTGTCAGCATCGCATGCCACCGCTTACCGCTGGCTGCACAGCCTTCCGCCACGCGTGCCTGGAAAGGCCCCCTGGGCGACACGTTGGTGGATGCGCTGGAGCGTGGGCACAGAGTGGCCGCTTGTCGCGGCAAGTGTCTTGCCACGGTCGTGGTCTTGTCGCGCCCGGAAGCTTGTCGATCACCGGGCCTTGCCGGGACGCATGGCGCTTCGCGGCAAGTTCCTTGAGATGCCTCGGTTGGCCTTCCCGGCAAGCTCCTCTTGCCGGGGCCTTGCCTTCTTGACTTGAATACTTTGTTCTTGAATGGCTCCAAAGGAGCCACGGAGTACCTTGGCGGTCACCCGGCAAGCCCTTGCCGCGGGGCGCTACAACTGCCCGTGCACAAGTTCGGGGTACTAGGGTACCCCTATTCTAGTACACCGACAAACGCATTGAAGTTCATGTTGACATCAGCGTTGGCCATTTGATCTACAAGACATTTTTGCAATGATTTTAGACTAAGTTCATGATAATTAAGTTCATCTAATCAAATTATTTAATGAACTCCCACTCAGATTAGACATCCCTCTAGTCATCTAAGTGTTACATGATCCGAGTCGACTAGGCCGTGTCCGATCATCACGTGAGACAGACTAGTCATCATCGGTGAACATCTCCATGTTGATCGTATCTTCCATACGACTCATGTTCGACCTTTCGGTCTCTGTGTTCCGAGGCCATGTCTGTACATGCTAGGCTCGTCAAGTTAACCTAAGTGTTTTGCATGTGTAAATCTGTCTTACACCCGTTGTATGTGAACATTAGAATCTATCACACCCGATCATCACGTGGTGCTTCGAAACAACGAACTATCGCAACGGCGCACAGTTAGAGGGAACACTTTCTCGTAATTATTATGAGGGATCATCTTATTTACTACCGTCGTTCTAAGTAAACAATATGCAAAAACATGATAAACATCACATGCAATCAAATAGTAGTGACATGATATGGCCAATATCATATAGCTCCTTTGATCTCCATCTTCGGGGCTCCATGATCATCTTTGTCACCGGCATGACACCATGATCTCCATCATCATGATCTCCATCATCGTGTCTCCATGAAGTTGCTCGCCAACTATTACTTCTACTATTATGGCTAACGATTTAGCAATAAAGTAAAGTAATTACATGGCGTTAAATCATTGAGACGCAGGTCATACAATAATTAAGACAACTCCTATGGCTCCTGCCGGTTGTCATACTCATCGACATGCAAGTCGTGATTCCTATTACAAGAACATGGTCTCATACATCACAATATATCATTCATCATTCATCACAACTTTTGGCCATGTCACATCACAAAACAATTGCTGCAAAAACAAGTTAGACGTCGTCTAATTGTTGTTGCATCTTTTACGTGGCTGCCATAGGGTTCTAGCAAGAACATTTTCTTACCTATGAAAAAGCCACAACATGATTTGTCAACTTCTCTTTACCCTTCATAAGGACCCTTTTCATCGAATCCGCTCCAACTAAAGTGGGATAGACAGACACCCGCTAGGCACCTTATGCAACTAGTGCATGTCAGTCGGTGGAACCTGTCTCACGTAAGTGTACGTGTAAGGTCGGTCCGGGCCGCTTCATCCCATAATACCGCTGAAGCAAAATAAGACTAGTAGTGGCAAGAAAGTTGACAACATCTATGCCCACAACAAATTTGTGTTCTACTCGTGCAAAGAGAACTACGCATAGACCTAGCTCTGATACCACTGTTGGGGAACGTTGCAGAAAATAAAAATTTCCTATGGTTTCACCAAGATCAATCTATGAGTTCATCTAGCAACAAGAGAGAGGAGTGCATCTACATACCCTTGTAGATCGAGCGGAAGCGTTCAAGCGAACGGGGTTGAGGGAGTCGTACTCGTCGTGATCCAAATCACCGGAGATCCTTAGCGCCGAACGGATGGCACCTCCGCGTTCAACACACGTATGGTCAGGGAAACATCTCCTCCTTCTTGATCCAGCAAGGGGGAAGGAGAGGTTGATGAAGATCCAGCAGCACAACGGCGTGGTGGTGGATGCAGCAGGGGTCCCGGCAGGGCTTCGCAAAGCGTCTGCGGGAGGGAGAGGTGTAGCATGGTGGAAGGGAGGCGCCAAGTGCAAGGGTGCAGCTGCCCTCCCTCCCCCCTCTATATATAGGGTCCCCAGGGGGGGCGCCGGCCCTAGGAGATTGAATCTCCAAGGGGGGGCGGCGGCCAAGGGGGTGCCTTGCCCCCCAAGGCAAGTGGAGGCGCCCCCTCCCCTAGGCTTCCCAACCCTAGGCTCAGGGGGGGCCAAGGAGGGGGGCGCACCAGCCCACCAGGGTCTGGATCCCATCCCACTTCAGCCCATGGGGACCCCCGGGATAGGTGGCCCCACCCAGTGGACCCCTGGGACACTTCCGGTGGTCCCGGTACAATACCGGTAACCCCCAAAACTTTCCTGATGGCCGAAACTTCACTTCCTATATATAATTCTTTACCTCCGGACCATTCTGGAACTCCTAGTGATGTCCGGATCTCATCCGGGACTCCGAACAACTTTCGGTTTACTGCATACTCATATCTCTACAACCCTAGCTTCACCGAACCTTAAGTGTGTGGACCCTACGGGTTCTGGAGACACGTAGACATGCCCGAGACGGCTCTCCAATCAATAACCAACAACGGGATCTGGATACCCATGTTGGCTCCCACATGCTCCTCGATGATCTCATCGGATGAACTAGGATGTCGAGGATTCAAGCAACCCCGTATACAATTCCCTTTGTCAATCGGTATGTTACTTGCCCAAGATTCGATCATCAGTATCCCAATACCTCGTTCAATCTCGTTACCGGCAACTCACTTTACTTGTACCGTAATGCATGATCCCGTGACCAAACACTTGGTCACTTTGAGCTCATTATGATGATGCATTACCGAGTGGGCCCAGATATACCTCTCCGTCATACGGAGTGACAAATCCCAGTCTCGATCCATGTCAACCCAACAGACACTTTCGGAGATACCGTAGCATACCTTTATAGTCACCCAGTTACGTTGTGACGTTTGGTACACCCAACGCACTCCTACAGTATCCGGGAGTTACACGATCTCATGGTCTAAGGAAAAGATACTTGACATTGGAAAAGCTCTAGCAAACGAACTACACGATCTTGTGCTATGTTTAGGATTGGGTCTTGTCCATCACATCATTCTCATAATGATGTGATCCTGTTATCAATGACATCCAATGTCCATAGTCAGCAAACCATGACTATCTGTTGATCAACGGGCTAGTCAACTAGAGTCTCACTAGGGACATATTGTGGTCTATGTATTCACACATGTATTACGATTTCCGGATAACACAACTATAGCATGAATAAAAGACAATTATCATGAACAAGGAAATATAATAATAATCCTTTTATTATTGCCTCTAGGGCATATTTCCAACACGGGTAACGAGCAATGAAAGTAAAGAAGGTGCAGCAAGGTGGTCCAATCCTTTTTGTATCAAAGGACAAGCCGGGACAAGTTCTTATATGAGAAAAGTGCTCCCGAGGACACATGGGAATTATCATAAAGCTAGTTTTCATCACGCTCATATGATTCGTGTTCATTACTTTGATAATTTGATATGTGTGTGGACGGGTGCTTGGGTACTGCCCTTTCTTGGACAAGCAACCCACTTATGACTAACTCCTATTGCAAGCATCCGCAACTACAAAAGAAGTATTAAGGTAAACCTAACCATAGCATGAAACATGTGGATCCAAATCAGCCCCTTACGAAGCAACGCCTAAACTAGGGTTTAAGCTTCTGTCACTCTAGCAACCCATCATCTACTTATTACTTCCCAATGCCTTCCTCCAGGCCCAAACAATGGTGAGGTTTCATGTAGTCGACGTTCACATAACACCACTAGAGGATAGACAATATACATCTTATCAAAATATCGAACGAATACCAAATTCACATGACTACTTATAGCAAGACTTCTCCCATGTCCTCAGGAACAAACGTACTACTCACAAATCATATTCATGTTCATAATCAGAGGGGTATTGATATGCATTAAGGATCTGAACATATGATCTTCCACCAAATAAACCAACTAGTATCAACTACAAGGAGTAATCAACACTACTAGCAACCCACAGGTGCCAATCTGAGGTTTTGGTACAAAGATTGGATATAAGAGATGAACTAGGGTTTGAGAGGAGATTGTGCTGGTGAAGATGTTGATGGAGATCGACCCCCTCCCGATGAGAGGATTGTTGGTGATGATTTACCCCTCCCGGAGGGAAGTTTGCCCGGCAGAACAGCTCCGCTGGAGCCCTAGATTAGTTCCGCCAAGGTTCCGCCTCGTGGCGGCGGAAATTCATCCCGTAAGCTTGCTTATGATTTTTTCCAGGGTAAAAGGCTTCACATAGCATAAGATGGGCACCGGAGGCCTGTCAGGGGGCCCACGAGGCAGGGGGCGCGCCCTAGGGGGTGGGCGCGCCCCCCAACCTCGTGAACAGGGTGTGGGCCCCCTGACGTTGATTCCTTCGCCAGTATTTTTTATTAATTCCAAAAATAACTTCCGTGGAGTTTTAGGACTTTTGGAGCTGTGCAGAATAGGTCTGTAATATTTGCTCCTTTTCCAGCCCAGAATCCTAGCTGCCGGCATTCTCCCTCTTCATGTAAACGTTTTAAAATAAGAGAGAATAACCATAAGTATTATGACATAACATGTAGTAACAGTCCACAATGCAATAAATATCGATATAAAAGCATGATGCAAAATAGACGTATCAATATTCTATGAAGATCTTATCGGTCGAACCTCGATGTCAAGGATTCATCTAATCCCGTATGTAGTTCCATTTGCCTATCAGTATGTTACTTGCCCGAGATTAGATCGTCGGTATCTCCATACCTAGTTCAATCTCGTTACTGGCAAGTCTCTTTACTCGTTCCATAATACAAGATCCCGTGGCTAACCCATTAGTAAAATCGCTTGCAAGCTTATTGTGATACTGTATTACCGAGTGGGCCCTGAGATACCTCTCTGTCATAGGGAGTGAAAAATCCTAGTCTTGATCCATTCCAACTCAACAGACACCATCGGAGATACCTGTAGAGCACCTTTATAGTCACCTAGTTACATTGCGATGTTTGGTACACACAAGGTACTCCTCCGGTGTTAGTGAGTTGCATGATCTCATGGTCATAGGAACATATACTTGGCATGCAGAAAATAACAACGATAAACTTGACACGATCATATGCTACGTCCATAGTTTGGGTCTTGTCCATCACATCATTCTCTAATGATGTGATCGTGTTATCAAATGACAACTCATGTCCATGGCTAGGAAACCATAGCCATCTTTGATCAACAAGCTATAACACTACTAGGTAAAAGGCTAGCAGCAGCGCGGGTTTTAGGTGTATCAGTAGCGCGGGGAGGGGCGCTACTAATAAGGCGCTACAGCTAACACATAGCAGTAGCGCGTGGTCACCAGCGCTACTGCTACACAAGTGTATCAGCAGCGCGGTTATTGGAAGCTCGCTACTGCTAGTAGCTCTAGCGCCCTTTGTAACGACGCGCTACTGCTATCGTGGTGCTGCTGCTAACTTTTATACACTCGCTACTACTAATTTAACAGGTTTTTTGGTTTTTTCGGCATATTTGTTTTGTATTCGAACGGGCTTTATAGAAGAATCTTTAGCACATAGAAATGTCATCATGATACACATACAAATGCTTGCGAGACCACGAATGTAATCATAGCATATACATACAAATAGTCTCATCATAATCATCATCCAACACAAAGTGGTCTCTCGTCATCATCTCGAAAATAGCGATAGAAGTCCTTGATTACTTGCAAATACATCGTCATCCATCTAAACAATGGTATACGCGAGAAGAGCTATCACTTTGAGTACATGAGTTCGTATCCCTCTCTCGCATTAGCGTGAACCTAAACTAACTACTGCCTATCGCTCGGAAACCGGAAACCGGTAACACCTGGGCCTGACACTCTGGCCACTCATCGTATATATACTCCTGGCGTAGCACTTCTTCGCCATTGATGATCTATGCACCTGCATCGTCACATGAGTCGATGATATGCAGCATATATAGTTGAGCAACAGAAAGAGACAGACTTGACAAAAATAGAAACTGTTGGGGAACGTAGTAATTTGAAAATTTTCCTACGCACACGCAAGATCATGGTGATGGCATAGCAACGAGAGGGGAGAGTGTTGTCCACGTACCCTCGTAGACCATAAGCGGAAGCGTTAGCACAACGCGGTTGATGTAGTCGTACGTCTTCACGATCCGACCGATCCAAACACCGAACGTACGGCACCTCCGAGTTCAGCACACGTTCAGCTCGATGACGATCCTCGGGCTCCGATCCAGCAAAGCTTTGGGGACGAGTTCCATCAGCACGACGGCGTGGTGACGATGATGATGTTCTACCGGCGCAGGGCTTCGCCTAAACTCCGCGACGATATGACCGAGGTGGAATATGGTGGAGGGGGGCACCGCACACGGCTAAGGAACGATCCGTAGATCAACTTGTGTGTCATGGGGTGCCCCCTGCCCCCGTATATAAAGGAGGGAGGGGGGAGGAGGCCGGCCCTAGGAGGGGGCGCGCCAAGTGTGGAGTCCTACTAGGACTCCCTAGTCCTAGTAGGATTCCACCTCCCTTGTTGGAGTAGGAGAAAGGGAAAGAGGGGGAGAGGAAGAAGGAAAGGGGGGCTGCGCCCCTTGTCCAATTCGGAACAGAGGGGGGGCGCAGGCCTCCTTCCTTTTGACCTCTCTCCTCTATTCCCCTATGCCCCAATAAGGCCCATATACTCCCCGGCGAATTCCCGTAACTCTCCGGTACTCCGAAAAATACCCGAATCACTCGGAACCTTTTCGAACTCCGAATATAGTCGTCCAATATATCGATCTTTACGTCTCGTCCATTTCGAGACTCCTCGTCATGTCCCCGATCTCATCTGGGACTCCGAAATCCTTCGGTATATCAAAACTCATAAACTCATAATATAACTGTCATCGAAACCTTAAGCGTGCGGACCCTACGGGTTCGAGAACAATGTAGACATGACCTAGAACTATTCTCGGTCAATAACCAATAGCGGAACCTGGATGCCCATATTGGCTCCTACATATTCTACGAAGATCTTTATCGGTCAAACCGCATAACAACATACTTTGTTCCCTTTGTCATTGGTATGTTACTTGTCCGAGATTCGATCGTCGGTATCTCAATACCTAGTTCAATCTCGTTACTGGCAAGTCTCTTTACTCGTTACGTAATGCATCATTCCGTAACTAACTCATTAGCTACATTGCTTGCAAGGCTTATAGTGATGTGCATTACCGAGAGGGCCCAGAGATACCTCTCCGACAATCGGAGTGACAAAACCTAATCTCGAAATACGCCAACCCAACATGTATCTTTGGAGACACCTGTAGTACTCCTTTATAATCACCCAGTTACGTTGTGACGTTTGGTAGCACCCAAAGTGTTCCTCCGGTAAATGGGAGTTGCATAATCTCATAGTTACAGGAACATGTATAAGTCATGAAGAAAGCAATAGAAACATACTAAACGATCAAGTGCTAAGATAATGGAATGGGTCAAGTCAATCACATCATTCTCCTAATGATGTGATCCCGTTAATCAAATGACAACTCTTTTGTCCATGGTTAGGAAACATAACAATATTTGATAAACGAGCTAGTCAAGTAGAGGCATACTAGTGACACTATGTTTGTCTATGTATTCACACGTGTATTGTGTTTCCGGTTAATACAATTCTAGCATGAATAATAAACATTTATCATGATATAAGGAAATTAATAATAACTTTATTATTGCCTCTAGGGCATATTTCCTTCAGTCTCCCACTTGCACTAGAGTCAATAATCTAGTTCACATCATCATGTGATTCAACACCAATATTCACATCTGTATGTGATTAATACCCATAGTTCACATCGTCATGTGATCAACACCCAAAAGGTACTAAGGTACGATCATGTTTTGCTCGTGAGAGAAGTTTAGTCAACGGGTCTGTCATATTACAGAGTCGTATGTATTTTGCAAATATTCTATGTCTACAATGCTTTGCACGGAGCTACTCTAGCTAATTGCTCCCACTTTCAATATGTATCCAGATTGAGACTTAGAGTCATCTAGATCGGTGTAAAAGCTTGCATCGATGTAACTCTTTACGACGAACTCTTTTATCACCTCCATAATCGAGAAACATATCCTTATTCTACTAAGGATAATTTTGACCAATGTCCAGTGATCTACTCCTAGATCACTATTGTACTCCCTTGCCAAACAGAGCAGAGTATACAATAGGTCTGGTCCATAGCATGGCATACTTTTATAGAACCTATGACTGATGCATAGGGAATGACTTTCATTCTCTTTCTATTTTCTGCCATGGTCGGGTCTTGAGTCATACTCAATTTCACACCTTTGCAACACAGGCAAGAACTCTTTCTTTGACTATTCCATTTTGAACTATTTCAAAATCTTGACAAGGTATGTACTTATTGAAAAACTTATCAAGCGTCTTGATCTATCTCAATAGATCTTGATGCTCAATATGTAAGCAGCTTCACCGAGGTCTTTCATTGAAAAACCTTTTATTCAAGTATCCTTTTATGTTATCCAGAAATTATATATCATTTCCAATCAACAATATGTCTTGCACATATAATATCAGAAATGCTACAGAGCTCCCACTCACTTTCTTGTAAATACAGGCCTTTCCAAAAGTCTGTATAAAACCATATGCTTTGATCAACTCATCAAAGCGTATATTCCAACTCCGAGATGCTTGCACCAGTCCATTGATGGATTGCTGGAGCTTGCACACTTTGTTAGCATCTTTAGGATTGACAAAAACTTTCTGGTTGCATCATATACAACTCTTCTTTAATAAATCCATTAAAGAATGTAGTTTTGACATCCATTTGCCAGATTTCATAAAATGTGGCAATTGCTAACATGATTCGGACAGACTTAAGCTTCAATACGAGTGAGAAAATCTCATCGTATTCAATACCTTGAACTTGTCGAAAACCTTTCGCAACAAGTCGATCTTAGTAGATAGTAACACTATTATCAGTGTCCGTCTTCCTCTTGAAGATCCATTTATTTAACATGGCTTGCTGATCATCGAGCAAGTCAATCAAAGTCCATACTTTGTTCTCATACATGGATCCTATCTCAGATTTCATGGCCTCAAGCCATTTCGCGGAATCTGGGCTCATCATCTCTTCCTCATAGTTCGTAGGTTCATCATGGTCTAGTAACATGACTTCTAGAACGGGATTACCGTACCACTTTGGTGCGGATCTTATTCTGGAAGACCTACGAGGTTCGGTAGCAACTTGATCTGAAGTTTCATGATCATCATCATTAACTTCCTCCCTAATTGGTGTAGGAATCACTGGAACTGATTTCTATGATGAACTACTTTCCAATAAGGGAGAAGGTACAATTACCTCATCAAGTTCTACTTTCCTCCCACTCACTTCTTTCGAGAGAAACTCCTTCTCTAGAAAGGATCCATCTTAGCAACGAATCTTGCTTTCGGATCTGTGATAGAAGGTGTACCCAATAGTTACCTTTGGGTATTCTATGAAGACGCACTTCTCCGATTTGGGTTCGAGCTTATCAGGTGAAAACTTTTTCACATAAGCATCGCAGCCCCAAACTTTAAGAAACGACAACTTTGGTTTCTCGCCAAACCACAGTTCATAAGGCGTCGTCTCAACGGATTTTGATGGTGCCCTATTTAAAGTGAATGCAGCTGTCTATAATGCATAACCCCAAAACGATAGTGGTGAACCGATAAGAGACATCATAGATCGCACCATATCCAATAAAGTGCGGTTACGACGTTCGGGCACACCGTTACGCTGTGGTGTTCCAGGTGGCATGAGTTTGTGAAACTATTCCACATTGTTTTAACTGAAGGCCAAACTCATAACTCAAATATTCATCTCCACGATCAGATCGCAGAAACTTTATTTACTTGTTACGATGATTTTACACTTCACTCTGAAATTCTTTGAACCTTTCAACTATTTCAGACTTATGTTTCATCAAGTAGATATACTCATATCTGCTCAAATCATCTTGTGAAGGTCAGAAAATAACGATACCCGCCACGAGCATCAACACTCATTGGACCGCATACATCAGTATGTATTATTTCCAACAAGTTAGTAGCTCGTTCCATTGTTCCGGAGAACGGAGTTTTAGTCATCTTGCCCATAAGGCACGGTTCGCAAGCATCAAATGATTCATAACCAAGTGATTCCAAAAATCCATCTTTATGGAGTTTCTTCATGCGCTTTACACCGATATGACCCAAACGGCAGTGCCATAAATAAGTTGCACTATCATTATTAACTTTGCATCTTTTGGCATCAATATTATGAATTATGTGTATCACTACGATCGAGATCCAACAAACTATTTTCATTGGGTGTATGACCATCGAAGGCTTTATTCATGTAAATAGAATAACAATTATTCTCGGCTTTAAACGAATAACCGTTTTGCAATAAACATGATCAAATCATATTTATGCTGAATGCAAACGCCAAATAACATTTATTTAGGTTTAACACTAATCCTGAAAGTATAGGGAGTGTGCAATGATGATCATATCAATCTTGGAACCACTTCCAACACACATCGTCACTTCACCCTCAACTAGTTTCTGTTTATTCTGTAACTCCTGTTTCGAGTTACTAATCTTAGTAACCGAACAAGTATCAAATACTCAAGGGTTACTATAAACACTAGTAAGGTACACATCAATAACCTGTATATCAAATATACCCTTGTTCAGTTTGCCATCCTTCTTATCCACCAAATATTGAGGGTATTTCTGTTTCCAGTGACCATTTCCTTTGAAGTGTAAGCACTCAGTTTCAGGCTTTGGTTCAGTTTTGGCTTCTTCGTGGGAGTGACAACTTGCTTGTTATTCTAGTTGAAGTTCCCTTTCTTTCCCTTTGCCCTTTTCTTGAAACTAGTGGTCTTGTCAATCATCAACACTTGATGCTCTTTTCTTGATTTCTACCTTCGTCGATTTTAGCATCACGAAGAGCTCGGGAATCGTTTTCGTCATCCCTTGCATTATAGTTCATCACGAAGTTCCATAACTTGGTAATGGTGACTAGAGAACTCTGCCAATCACTATCTTATCTGGAAGATTAACTTCCACTTGATTCAAGCGATTGTAGTACTCAGACAATCTAAGTACTTGCTCACTAGTTGAGCAATTCTCCTCCATCTTTTAGGCGAAGTATTTGTCAAAGGTCTCATACCTCTTGACATGGGCATGAGTCTGAAATACCAATTTCATCTCTTGAAACATCTTATATGTTCCATGACGTTTCAAAAACATTTTTGTAGTCCCGGTTCTAAGCCATAAAGCATGGTGCACAAAACTATCAAGTAGTCATCATATTGAGCCAGCCAAACGTTCATAATGTCTGCATCTGCTCCTGCAATAGGTCTGTCACCTAGCGGTGCATCAAGGACATAATTCTTCTGCGCAGCAATGAGGATAAACCTCAGATCACGGATCCAATCCGCATCATTGCTACTAACATCTTTCAACACAATTTTCTCTAGGAACATATCAAAATAAACATATGAAAGCAACAACGCAAGCTATTGATCTACAACATAATTTGCAAAATACTACCAGGACTAAGTTCATGATAAATTTAAGTTCAATTAATCATATTACTTAAGAACTCCCACTTAGACAGACATCTCTCTAGTCATCTAAGTGATCACGTGATCCAAATCAACTAAATCATGTCCGATCATCACGTGAGATGGAGTAGTTTCAATGGTGAACATCACTATGTTGATCATATCTACTATATGATTCACGTTCGACCTTTCGGTCTCCGTGTTCCGAGGCCATATCTGTATATGCTAGGCTCGTCAAGTTTAACCTGAGTATTCCGCGTGTGCAACTGTTTTGCACCCGTTGTATTTGAACGTAGAGCCTATCACACCCGATCATCATGTGGTGTCTTAGCACGAAGAACTTTCGCAACGGTGCATACTCAGGGAGAACACTTCTTGGTAATTAGTGAGAGATCATCTTAAAATGCTACCGTCAATCGAAGCAAGATAAGATGCATAAAGGATAAACATCACATGCAATCAATATAAGTGATATGATATGGCCATCATCATCTTGTGCTTGTGATCTCCATCTCCGAAGCACCATCGTGATCACCATCGTCATCGGCGCGACACCTTGAGCTCCATCATAGTATCGTTGTCGTCTCGCCAATCTCATGCTTCTACGACTATCGCTACCGCTTAGTGATAAAGTAAAGCATTACAGGGCGATTGTATTGCATACAATAAAGCGACAACCATATGGCTCCTGCCAGTTGCCGATAACTTCGGTTACAAAACATGATCATCTCATACAATAAAATATAGCATCGCGTCTTGACCATATCACATCACAATATGCCCTGCAAAAACAAGTTAGACGTCCTCTACTTTGTTGTTGCAAATTTTACGTGGCTGCTACGGGCTTTGCAAGAACCGTTCTTACCCTACGCATCAAAACCACAATGATAGTTTGTCAAGTTGGTGCTGTTTTAACCTTCGCAAGGACCGGGCGTAGCCACACTCGGTTCAACTAAAGTGAGAGAGACAGACACCCGCCAGCCACCTTTAAGCACAAGTGCTCGTAACGGTGAAACCAGTCTCGCGTAAGCGTACACGTAATGTCGGTTCGGGCCGCTTCATCTCACAATACCGCCGAACCAAAGTATGACATGCTGGTAAGCAGTATGACTTGTATCGCCCACAACTCACTTGTGTTCTACTCGTGCATATAACATCAACGCATAAAACCTAGGCTCTGATACCACTGTTGGGGAACATAGTAATTTCAAAATTTTCCTACGCACACGCAAGATCATGGTGATGGCATAGCAACGAGAGGGGAGAGTGTTGTCCATGTACCCTCGTAGACCGTAAGCGGAAGCGTTAGCACAACGCGGTTGATGTAGTCGTACGTCTTCACAATCCGACCGATCCAAGCATCGAACGTACGGCACCTCTGAGTTCAGCACACGTTCAGCTCGATGACGATCCCCGAGCTCCAATCCAGCAAAGCTTTGGGGACGAGTTCCGTCAGCACAACGGTGTGGTGATGATGATGATGTTCTACCGGCGCAGGGCTTCGCCTAAACTCTGCGACGATATGACTGAGGTGGAATATGGTGGAGGGGGGCACCGCACACGGCTCAGGAACGATCCGTAGATCAACTTGTGTGTCATGGGGTGCCCCCCTGCCCCCGTATATAAAGGAGGGAGGGGGGAGGAGGCCGGCCCTAGGAGGGGGCTCGCCAAGTGTGGAGTCCTACTAGGACTCCCTAGTCCTAGTAGGATTCCACCTCCCTTGTTGGAGTAGGAGAAGGGGAAAGAGGGAGAGAGGAAGAAGGAAAGGGGGGCTGCAACCCTTGTCCAATTCAGACCAGAGGGGGGGCGCAGGCCTCCTTCCTTTTGACCTCTCTCCTCTATTCCCCTATGGCCCAATAAGGCCCATATACTCCCCGGCGAATTCCCGTAACTCTCCGGTACTCCGAAAAATACCCGAATCACTCGGAACCTTTTCGAACTCCGAATATAGTCGTCCAATATATCGATCTTTATGTCTCGACCATTTCGAGACTCCTCGTCATGTCCCCGATCTCATCTGGGACTCCGAACACCTTCGGTACATCAAAACTCATAAACTCATAATATAACTGTCATCGAAACCTTAAGCGTGCGGACCCTACGGATTCGAGAACAATGTAGACATGACCTAGAACTATTCTCGGTCAATAACCAATAGCGGAACCTGGATGCCCATATTGGCTCCTACATATTCTACGAAGATCTTTATCGGTCAAACCGCATAACAACATACTTTGTTCCCTTTGTCATTGGTATGATACTTGTCTGAGATTCGATCGTCGGTATCTCAATACCTAGTTCAATCTCGTTACTGGCAAGTCTCTTTACTTGTTACGTAATGCATCATTTCGTAACTAACTCATTAGCTACATTGCTTGCAAGGCTTATAGTGATGTGCATTACCGAGAGGGCCCAGAGATACCTCTCCGACAATCGGAGTGACAAAACCTAATCTCGAAATACGCCAACCCAACATGTACCTTTGGAGACACCTGTAGTACTCCTTTATAATCACCCAATTACGTTGTGACGTTTGGTAGCACCCAAAGTGTTCCTCCGATAAACGGGAGTTGCATAATCTCATAGTTACAGGAACATGTATAAGTCATGAAGAAAGCAATAGCAACATACTAAACGATCAAGTGCTAAGATAACGGAATGGGTCAAGTCAATCACATCATTCTCCTAATGATGTGATCCCATTAATCAAATGACAACTCTTTTGTCCATGGTTAGGAAACATAACCATCTTTGATAAACGAGCTAGTCAAGTAGAGGCATACTAGTGACACTATGTTTGTCTATGTATTCACACATGTATTATGTTTCCGGTTAATACAATTCTAGCATGAATAATAAACATTTATCATGATACAAGGAAATAAATAATAACTTTATTATTGCCTCTAGGGCATATTTCTTTCAGAAACAACATATCATAAGCATAAATAACAAAGTTCATCGTACCCAAAATGCCCTAACTAGAGTGATCTTCGCTAGTTGAGGAGGAGGATGGTTTAATTACATCACAAATAAAGTTTCACTACGTATAACTAAAAGTTTTGTCATACATAAAGTATGGACTAAACAGACACATTGTCATATATCAACAATCACTCCAACATGCCGTGCCATCCATCGAGGTCAAGGAGATAGTACCCGAGCTTAGTGAAAGGCTTCATGTCGAGACACTGAGAGGCTATCCATGTTCGGACGTCTTCCCGCGACATTTGTCCTTCTCCGTAGAACATCCCTGTTTTTTCGACGACCTCTTTCATGATGATTTGGGCAAGTTCACGCTGGATGTTGTAGAACTCAGCTCGAAGTCGATGATCCTCGATATCTCCTATGTCCTTTGCCCATTGCAGAATATGGGCATCGCCAGATCTAGGTGACATGTAAAGGTTCTGGTGATCTCGTCTATACTCCAGCATGTGGTGTAGGACATAGAATCCATCATTAAGAGAATCGTTCGGTTGCTGGATGCAGTAGAAGTCGGTCTTATGGCTGAAGGCGGCCCTGCCGCCCCTTCTCTTCTTGTCCCTAACCTCTCCACCCTTTGCTTGGTAGTAAAACATAGCACTGTCGAGAACATCTTTGATGTGGGTGTAATCCTTTTTGTGAATGTTCTTCGACGAGTCCAAGTAAAGAGCGTGGGAGAATTGGGGGTAGAGGATGATGAGGACGGCGCGCCCGCCGCTGCACAAAATAACTACACCTCAAATTAATTAGCCTCCACCGTGCAAATGAATTATTGAAATCGAAGGAAGGATGGCAGCGCGGATGACTTACACGGGATGATAAGGCACGAGAATTGCCTCCTTGTCCTTATTGGCGAGCATGAAACTGACGATGTAATCCCTCGCGTATTCACGCTGCTCTGCACAGACTCCCAAGAAGCCCTCGTGCATGTAGTACGGGTCAGCGACACAGATATGACGTATCTGCTCAACCCCAATGATGTAGTTCATGTGCAAGGCATAAAGGCGGACAAACGTAAAATCCAGCTTCTTCACGTGAAACATGTCGAATATGTAATCGAATCGGAGGAAGAACTTATCCGCAGGGAAGCTTTAACCACGTAGAGTGGGTATCCTGGATCTTTCGAGGCGATGAGGCCTTTCTCTACCCGCAGCACATCATCATGAAGTCTCCTTAGATCGCCGAATCTGGCCCGTAGCGCTGTTGCAGGTAGGATTGGTTGACCGAGGATATGCCATTTATCCGCATCGGGGATATCTATACGGTCCTGAAGCCGAGGCTGCTGAGGCGGCTGGATCATAGAATCAGCTTTTGGCCTTTCCTCGCTCTCTTCCTAGACTTCTTTACTACCGGAAGGTCGTCAATAATACGTTGAGACGGTAATTCAGGCACCGACTCATGACGCTCAAACCCTGAGGAGGCGCCAGTATAGACATACTGTTCAGCGCCATCGTCATCCTCATCCTCATCCATGGCGACGTCATCAACAACTAATGGAGCCTCCTCCTTACCCCGTCCGCTATCACCCAACTCGACACCCGACGCTAATTGGGTAGGTGGGGTGTTGATGTTCATACCTTGCTGAGGCTGCGTGCTCGTGGGTGTGCTCCTGGCCGCCTCCAGACAAAGCAAACTCTTTGGCCACAATAGGACCCACCCATTGCAACAATCACCAAGCCGCCGCGAGGTCTCATCATCATCCCCCACTAGTATTAGAGGAGGCAAATTCTCGTGGCCCGGTTTGACACTGGCCACGGAAACCATGAAGACGTTCGGGGGGATCGGGCGGCTGTGGAACAATGGTTCCTTCGGCTCCATTATCATCGCCTTCCCCACGTCCACCTTCTGTTCGCCGGTGGTATACAATATGGTGCACGGGGTTTCGTCGGCCTGCAAAGAAAAGTTTGCAATGTGAGACATCCGAAAGGCAACGAAAACGGGAGATTATACATTTATATTGAAGGGGGCCGGTGTGACAGATATCGTGAGGGCATCGAGCTCAGCCAAAGAGGAGGCACCACCGAGCACGTCCGGTGCGGGAGCCGATGTGGGAGCAGGTGCGGGAGCCGGTGCGGGAGCGGGTGCGGGAGCCGGAGCGGGAGCAGGTACGGGAGCTGGTGCGGGAGCAGGTGCTCCCAAGAAGTCAGCAAGGGGAAAGTCCTCTTCATTTTTTTTTGGATTTTGCCTTGTCCAAGTGAAAACGCCCGTCACCAAGGAAGTAGACATATCTGCAATCACCTGTTTGCGGCAGCTACCGCTGTTGCAACTGTCTGAGATCATTTCTTCTCAACCGCAATCTCAACCTTCTTGTCGATGTTTTCTTTAGTTAACCTCCGTATTTCCTTTCTCTCTTCCGTGGTCTCACGGTAGTACTTCTTCCAAGTGGCGCCGTCTCCGACACCGTGCACGCATCCATACGACGGTCGAGTATCCACCGGTTGTCATTTCAATATGTTCAACACCCGGTTGAATGGAGTGTCCCACTTGGGCCTCGCCAATACCTCAGATGGCGAGTCGCTTTCGGCCGCAATCCGGTGCTGCTCTCTCTGCAAAAGGCACAAGGATCGTTTACAAATATGACTAATGTGTGCAGTCGAATTGATCAGAAACTAAAATTACCAGCAGTCTCATGAACTCCGTAATGATCGGTGTTGTCTTGTAAACCTTCTTCACTGGGTCCCAACGGTGCCGGGCCCTCAGGACGTCACGCTCCTGCGGGATGGTGAAATCCGCCAAGGGGTTGCCGAGACTCGCAGCTTCCGCGTCCTCCTTGGCCCATTTGGACCTCTTTCCGCCGTAACCACGGCTTTCAAGGTGGTGGCTCCCAATGTTCCTCTTTTGAAGCCCCTTCATGTACTTAGACTTTTTTTTGGCAGCTTCGGCCTCGCAAGCCTCCTTGAATATTTGAAACTGCTCTTCCGTGATTGTCGAATTATCCTTTACAATCTCGGAGTAGGGTTCCCCGTCGTTGATCTTTGCTTTCACTCGATTTTTCCAAGCGGCCAACGTGTCGCAAAACTTGGTCATGGCGTGTTTGTTTATCTTCTTCATTGTCGAGTCCTTGTCTGGATCTTCATAATCCTTCTCATTCCGGCCCGGGAACAAGAATATCTGGTGAAACTTCTTTAGGAGGGAGCTCCTCATATTTTCTATCTTCTGTAGTTTCTCATCGTTGATGGTGGCGGTTGTCCGTACGATGCAGCCTATTTGATTACCGTAGCATGCCGCGCTTCCTCGGGCGCCTTTGGCTCAAAATTGCCGTCGTCCACCTCTGTGACCACCAGTCTAGTAGTCCTGAGTTTGTTAGGAACCCGTTGCCTCTTTGCTTTCGGTTCTACACCGGCTCCGCTCCCCGAGGCAGCACCAGTCTCAACGCCGGTCTCGATGCCGGTCTGAATCTTAGCGCCGATCTCAATCTCAGCACCAGTCTGCGTGTCGGTCTCAGTCCCCGATGCCACCGGTGGGCCCAGCAACAACCTCGGTTGATCGTCGTAAGGCTAAAATATTCGTCTGCCGCCCGATAGACGTCGTCGCAATCACCAGAACCCTGTCCTTCATCGTTGCTAGCCTTGTTTCCTATGATTAAATCTAGTCAATTAATTCTTGACCTAATAAAATGAATAATGACATAAAAAGGACTATTGTTTTGTAGGAATGTTGACTCCTTCCTGGTGCGGCAAATCCCGGGCACTCGATATGTCCTAGTTTGTAGTGGTATTTTCAAAAAATACTTGGGCACAATCCAACAACTTCAATGAAAATATATAACATGACCACTTCAATGAAAAATAAAATTTGCCTAAATTCTTTTCCTTGGAAAATAGTGGTATTTTCAAAAATCAAAAACCTTTGCAAAATGACCTCACTAAACACTTCTGTGCCTAGGACAGAACCCAAATTATGTTGATCTAGCTATTCCTCTCTCTCACACAAACACACATTATTATCTCTAACCCTTCTCTGCCTAGGACAGAACCCAATTAAATTGCAAAGGAACTCCATTTCTCTAACCCTTCTGACCTAATGCTCTAAAATAAAATTTTCCTCTAACCTAGCTTGTTAATCCAACGAACCTAATTAACCTTCCTATTTAACCCAGTTAGTTAATCTAGTTTACCTAGATAATTAACCCTAATTAAACTAGTTAACGCAGCTAGTTCTCTCACAAAGCCCAAAATAAAATTTTGCACTAATTAACCTAGATAATTAACCTAATTAAACTAGTTAACCTGACTAGTTCTCTGTCAAAGCCCTAACTAAATTTTTGCACTAACCTAGATAATTAACCTAATTAAACTAGTTAACCTAACTACTTCTCTGTCAAAGCCCTAACTAAATTTTTGCCCTAACCTAGATAATTAACCTAATTAAACTAGCTAACCTATGCATGAGAGAGAGGAGGGGTGGGGGCTTACAGAGGATGGCTCCGGTGGTGGCGACGGAGGCAGTGGTGGCAACGGAGGCAGGGGCGTCTCCGGTGATGGCGAGGGAGGCAAGGGCGTCTCCGGTGACGGTGAGGGAGGCAGTTGTGGCGAGGAAGGATCCGGTGGCTTCGACGGTGGCTCCGGTGGCGTTGATGAGCCTGCGCGGCTCCGTGGCATTGGGGGCGGCTTCGGTGGCGTCGACGGCGCATGGCTCTGGTGGCGTCGACGTCGGTAGGAGACGGCGGCGAAGTGGGGCGACGGCGAATCGGGGAGACGGCGGCGCGTGGGGTGGGTTGAGGGATTTGGGGGAGAAGTGGTGGCCGGGGGGAAACGGTTTTTTGGTTAAGTCAAACTTAGCGGTAGCGCGTTTGGTGAAACGCGCTATAGCTAAGATAGCTATAGCGGTTTTCACAAAATGCGCTGGTGCTATAGCTATGTAATTTTCTTCCATTTTTTAATTTCCTTTTCTGTTTCTATAGCGGGGCTCTAGGACACGCGCTGCAGCTACGTTAGCTACATCGCCTCTTACAAACACACGCTGCTGCTATGTCTTCCTCCATTTTTTCGCTTTTTCATTTATTTTGCTTTACATTTTATTTTTTCCTTTCTCATTTTTCTATTTCTTTCATTTTCATTTACTTTTCTATTTGTTTTTCATCTTATTTTATTTCCGTTAGTAGTAGCGCTCTTCTTAGGAAACACACTGCTACTTATGCCCTAGCGGTAGCGCGTTTCTTCCAAGCCCGCTACTACTATGTGTAGCCTATCATTCTAGCAATTGGAATATTAGTAGTAGCTCTTTTGCCACTACGTGCGCTAGTGCTAAGATTGTATCTGTAGCGCGGTTTTCCTTCGATCGCTACTGCTATCTAGCACTAGCGCCCTTTTTTGACCCGCGCTGTTGCTAAATTTCTGTGTATAAGGTTTTCCCTAGTAGTGTAAGGGCATATTATCCCTTAGTAGGTTTGGTGATTGATGACAATGAGTTTGTAGACTAATCGTGTGCATTGAGCTTTTCAGATATATCATGTCTAAACACAAGACGATTTGGTGCCCCTCAGAGACTATTCAAGACGGTGTTTCTCTACGTATCTTTTCAATGGATTTGAGTCGTAGGAAAGCCGTACTATTAAGAGGGGGTCCGCATTGGAAAGGTTTGGGTGGAATCTCACGTACACATCTGTTCCTTTTGCCCCCCTTTCCTTTGGCTCTCTGGAGTATCCTCCATCTCTCCGTGTCTCTACAAAATGAAAAACTCCTAATGTTGCTGAACTGAGGCTGGCGGTAGTACTGCTGTCTAGAGCGGTACTACCGCAGGCCCTTGCAGTAGTACCGAGCCCCGGCATGGTAGTACCGTAGGCGCCCACGGTAGTACTGCTCCTCCGGAGTGATAGTACCGTGAGCTCTAGCCAGGCGCAGCTGCGCGAGCGGTAGTAGGGGCGGAAGTAATTTTTTACATCCGCGCCCTACGCGGTAGTACCGTGCCTTGGGGTGGTAGTACGGCGAGCTCTGCCCAGGCACAACTGCATGAGCGGAAGTAGGGGCGGATGTAATTTTTTACATCCGCGCCCTACACGGTAGTACCTCACCTGGTTTGCGGTAGTACCGTGTCGTACTTTTGCATAGATAAAAACTCAGCGGATGTAGTCACAGATGTAATTTTTTATATCCATGCCTACTTTGCCTGGACTATTCCTGCCTTGCGGTAGTACCGCAAGGGGGCGCGGTAGTACCACGCCAGCGGTTCTACCGCCCCCTATAATTGCTCATCAAGACGGGTCCGGGCCCTGCCGCGCCCACGGTAGTACCACAGGTTCGTGCGGTAGTACTGCTCCTATGGTGCGGTAGTACCGCGTGTCACGGGCTGAGTTGGTGGGTAACGGTTGGAATTGTCCCCTGACTATAAAAGGGGTGTCTTCTTCCCCAAGTTGACTACCTCTTCCATCCCCAAGCTTCATTGATGCTCTAAGCTCCATTTTCACCCAATCTCTCTCCCTAGCCAATCAAACTTGTTGATTTTCTACGGATTGGTTGAGAAGGCCTCGATCTACACTTCCACCAAGAGAAATTTGATTCCCCCAACTAATCCCTTGCGGATGTTGTTACTCTTGGGTGTTTGAGCACCCTAGATGGTGTAGATCACCGCGGAGCCATAGTCCATTGTGGTGAAGCTTCGTGGTGTCGTTGGGAGCCTCCAATTAAGTCGTGGAGATTTCCCCAACCTTGTTTGTAAAGGTTTGGTCGCCGCCTCCAAGGGCACCAATAGTGGAATCACGGCATCTCGCATTGTGTGAGGGCGTGAGGAGAATACAGTGTCCCTAGTGGCTTCTTGGGGAGCATTGTGCCTTCACATGGCTCTAACGGAGACGTACTTCCCTTCAAAGTGAAGGAACTTCGATAACACATCCTCGTCTCCATTGGTTCCACTCTTGGTTATCTCTTACCTTTACTTGTGCAAGATATTTTGTGTTCTATCCTTTGCTTGCTTGTGTGCTTATTGTTGTTGCATCATATAGGTTGCTCACCTAGTTGCATATCTAGACAACCTACTTTGATGCAAAGTTTAATTTGGTAAAGAAAAGCTAAAAATTATTAGTTGCCTATTCACCCCCTCTAGTCAACTATATCGATCCTTTCAATTGGTATCAGAGCCTTGTCTCTTTATTAAGGACTTTGCCGCCGAAGAGTATGATTGACACCGTAGACGGTGAGGAGGAGCACCTCGGTGTGACTCTGTCCTCGTCTATGGACGATGGGGGAACCTCGGTTTCATGTGAGGAATTCAATGTGGCTTTGGACACATTGAAAACCTCCATGACGGCCGAGGTCAAAAGCATGCTTAAGAACTTTCTTGATGGTCTCAAATTATCCACCGCACCGTTGGAAGTGGTCGATCCCACTAACAAGGTGACAGATGCTAACTCCGACAAGGGGGGAGCTACTAGTGAGAAAGTTCCTTCGTCTAGTGGTAGAAGTGGTAGTGGCACCTTTGCCCATGTGGAACCTCCTCTTACTTATGGAGGGCCAATCCCATCTACTCATTTAAATCATGCCGGTTCTCCCCCTAAGATTGTGAAAAATGAGGATTTTGATGCTTGGGTCTATCGCTTTAAGCGTCACTTCAACCATGTTAACACTAATCTTTGGAGAATCATTGAGGAAGGTTTCTATACGCATGATCAAAGCAACTTCACCCCTAGAGAAGCCGCGGATAATCAATTCAATGAGAATGCTCTCTTCATCATCCAAGATGCAATTCCACCCAAAGATATTGCGCATCTCCGTCATTTCACCGTGGCCAAGGAAGCTTGGCACCATGTTGTTTCCCTCTACAAGGGAAGCGCGAGCATTCAACGCTCCAACTATGAAGTGATGCAAGATGAAGACGATGAGTTTGCAATGAATGAAGATGAAGAACCTCGTGAGCTCTACCAGAGATTAACCACTCTCGCGGTCTCACTCCGAGATCATGGGAGCAAGGATAGGGATGACAATTGGATCAAGTGCAAGTTCCTACCACAAGGCCATGTCCTCCGTCATCCGTCAAAGGCCGGACTTCCACACCTTGTCCTCAAGTGAAGTGTTGGATGAGTTTGTGGCAATGAGGATCTTGGACAAGACCGACGACCATGCGGTGTTGCATTCTCAAAGAGAAAATAATCCCAACCTTGCCTTGAAGGCCAAGGTTAGTGTGGAAGAAGAGGATGAAGAGGAAGATGAGGAGAGAAACCCCGAAGAGATGAAATATGATTACCATGAGCACATGGCTCTTGCTTCAAAGCAATTTTGGAGAAAGAAGAACACAAGGCCCAACTTCAACAAGAATAACTCAAGTGGCTTCA
Source organism: Triticum aestivum (assembly GCF_018294505.1). NCBI lineage: Eukaryota > Viridiplantae > Streptophyta > Magnoliopsida > Poales > Poaceae > Triticum > Triticum aestivum. The sequence goes on from NC_057798.1 coordinate 627,327,297, forward strand.
AGGGCAAGCAATGTGTGAGAACATGTTACAATTGTGGCAATGTGAGCCATTTTGTTGCGGATTGTCCTTACGAAAAGCGGGAAGACAATGGTGGAAAGCTCATCCGAAAAGACAAAGACAAGTCCTTCCCCAACAAGAACAACTTCACCAAGAAGACTCCGACCAAAGGGTTGGTGGCACAAGAAGAATACAATGAGGATGATGATGATGATGAATATAGTGAAGTCATGTCCATGGCATCCATTGCAATTGCCACAACTCCATGGGTGTCTCTCTTCGATTCACCCAACAAGAACATCATCGCCAAGTGCCTCATGGCCAAATCCACCAACAAGGTAACCCCCAACATCAAAACTACCACCATTACTAATCCCTCCTTGATGGATTGCATTGATGAAAATGAGGGGTCTAATGAAGAGATAAATGAATTTGAGTCTTTCATGAGTAAGCTCAAGGGAAAATCCAAGAAGCACTTTGTTGCTCTCTTGGAACAACTTGGTGAAGCCAATGACATGATCGAGGCGCATGAAGAAACCATCTCTAAGATGGAAGGTCATAGTCGTGACTATGCCGATGAGATATCGGACCTCTCTAATGCGCTTGAGGAAGAGCGTGTTCATCATTTGGCTCTTGAGGAGTCACACAATGATTACCATGCTAAATTAAATAAAGATCTTGATCATGCTCTTGTTGTTTCTCGTGTGCTAAATTCCGAGAAGGATAAACTTGGGGTTGATCTTGCTAGACTCAAAGAGGAGTTTGATATACTTTACAAGGCTCACAAGTCCTTGAAGGGTGCTCATGCTAGCCTCAAGGAGTCTCATGATCAACTCCAAGTGAAGCTAACCAAGTAGAAAGCCACTTTTCCTCATATGGAAATGTAAATGTTACTTACCCGTGTTGTGAGCATGTGCATCTTGTGGAGGAGAATGCCAAGTTGAAGGAGCAACTTAAGAAAGGCCTTGTGTCATGCATACAAGGTCAGAAGAATATCAATGACCTTTTGTGCAATCAAAAGGAAGTTGTGTCCAAGGAGGGAGTTGGGTTCGCACCCAAGTCCAAGAACAAGAAGAAGAACGACAAGACCAAACGACCTCCTCCTCTCAAGCAAACTTGTGTGAAGGAGGGAGAGGGTTCTCCAAAGGATAAGAAGAACAATGTGAAGGGTGGTGATGTCAAAAAGGGCAATGCCACCCCTTCCAACAAGGCCGATGACTTTAACCCTTCTTATGTGTTGTGCCGTGCTAGTGACGGGCATGTTTATGCTAAATTTGTTGGTTCTCCTTATGAGTACATGGAATGGTCTATTTGGGTTTCTAAGACGCTTGTTACTAACATCAAAGGACCCATCACAAAATGGGTACCTAAAACCAAGCATTGATCTCTTGAAGGTGTTTGCTTCCAGTGGGGGATCATGGTTGCTCGATAGTGGATCCACAAATCATATGACCAGAAGCAAGGACTTTGTGGTGGCCATGCACAAGATCCCATCTATGCCCACCAACGTCGAGTGGGGTGATGCCTCGTGCTCTAAGGTATTGGGTCTTGGCAAGGTTGTCATTTCTCATGATCTCACGATCGAGAAAGTCATGCTTGTCGAGTCCCTTGCATACAATCTTCTTTTCGTTCGTCAACTTGCACTCATGGGATTTGCCATATTCTTTGATATTGATACCGTGGCCCTCTTGTGGAGCAAGACTCTTAAAGTAGCCTTTGTTGGGCATGTCGAGAACGGTCTTTATGTGATTAACTTTTCGGAGTGACCCACTAAGACCATGACATGCCTAATGGCTAAAGTTGATGTGGGGTGGCTTTGGCATCGTTGTTTAGCCCACGTCAATATGAGATCTTTGCAAAGTCTTCTCAAGGGGGACCATGTCCGTGGACTAAGAAATGTTAGTTTTGCCAAAGATCGTGCTTTCAATGCTTGTATCAAAGGAAAGTTACATGAGAAGGCTCACCCTCCCACGACTATCATCTACTCGAAGAGACCCTTGGAGCTCCTTCACATGGATCTCTTTGGTCCTCCATCCTTTGATAGTATTGGGGGTAGAAAGTATTGCTTGGTGATTGTCGATGATTACTCAAGGTACACTTTGGTGTATTTCTTCAAGAGGAAGAGTGAAACCCAACAAACTGTCATCGACTTTGCAAATAAAGCTCAACGTCAACACGATGCAAAGATCTTGACAATAATAAGTGACAATGGCACCGAGTTCAAGAACTACACCTTGGATGAGTTTCTTAGTTATGAGGGGATCAAGCATCAATATTCTGCACCATACAACCCTTAACAAAATGGTGTCGCGGAGAGGAAGAATCGGACGTTGATGGATGCGGCAAGGACCATGCATGATGGCGCAGTTCAAGTCTCCTTACAACTTTTGGGCCGAAGCCATCAACACCGCATGTCATGCATCCAATCGGCTCTATCTCCGCAAAGGCTTGGACAAGACTCCTTATGAAATACTCATCGGTAACAAGCCCAACCTCAAGTACTTCCGGGTGTTCGGGTGTAAGTGTTTTATTCTCAAGAAAGGTGTTCGTTTTTCTAAATTTGAGGCTAGAGCTCATGAGGGTATATTCATTGGTTATGCTACAAACTCTCATGCTTACCGTGTCCTCAACAAGTCCACGAGACTCATTGAGGAGACGTGTAATGTGGTACTTGTGATGTAGGTGATGAAATTCCTCCCCAAGCCATAAGAAGAATGGGTGTTGGTCATATCCTACCCATTGAGGTACCCCTTCTGGCCGAAGGACGAGGAGAATGCTCCACTCAAGTGAAGCCATCACCGACCCAAGACCCACACGCTTCCGAAGAACAAAGTGAAGGCCCTCAACCACATGAACAAGATCAAGGGCAAGATCAACCTCAAGATGGTGGTGAGCCACCAAGTGATGCCCAAGGTCAAGTTCTCCCTTTCGAGCAAGTTCAAGATCAAGAGCAAGCTCAACATCAAGAACAAGCTCAAGTCGGTGCTTAAGATGATAAAGTTTCCCCTCCACTTTTCACACCTGAGGAGGAATTAGAGTGTCGTGCCGCAAAGATCGCTTCCAAGCTCACAACCAAAGGTCATCTCATTGAGAATGTGGTTGGAAGCCTAAGAAAGGGGGTAAGAACTCGTAGAAAATTAGCAAACTATTGTGAACATCATGCATTTGTTTCTTGTGTCGAACCCTAAAAGGTCTATGAGGCACTCGAGGATCCGGCTTGGCTCAATGCCATGCATGAAGAACTCAACAACTTCGAGACAACCAAGTGTGGAAATTAGTGCCAAGGCCAACCGAGAATCATAATGTCATTGGAACCAAGTGCATATTGAAGAACAAGCAAGATGCTCATGGACTCATTGTTCGCAAGAAGGCTCGTTTGGGGGTACAAGGCTACTCCCAAGTCGAGGGTATCGACTACGGTGAAACCTGTGCTCCCGTTGCTCGCCTTGAATCTATTCGTTTGTTGATTTCTTATGCTTCTCATCATAATTTCAAGTTGCAACAAATGGATGTGAAAAGTGCTTTTCTAAATGGTCCCATTAATGAGTTGGCGTATGTCAAACAACCCCTGGGGTTCGAGGATCCCTATTTCCCCGATCATGTGCACCAACTCAACAAGGCACTCTATGGCCTTAAACAAGCCCCACGTGCGTGGTATGAGCATCTTATTGAGTTCTTGCAAGATCGTGGGTTCGAAATTGGGAAATCAACCACACTCTTTTTACTAAGAAGGTTGTCATGGAATTGTCACGTCAGATGTCCTAAGGAACGGACTTCGTCGTGGAGCCATCGGAACTAGGAAGCTTGAAGGGGTTAATCGGGACAAGAGACACGAGGTTTATACTGGTTCGGCCCCTTACGGTGAAGGTAAAAGCCTACGATCCAGTTTTGAGTGGGATTTCTTATGTCTCGATCACCAGGGAGCAAATCGCTTGACCTAGCTCTCGAGTTGTTGTTACTTGCCCTGAACCGCCGCCGGGTCATCCCTTTATATACAGAGGTCGACGCCCAGCGGCTCTACAGAGTCCCGACCGGCTTATAAACAGTATCCGGCTCGGTCTCTTAATATTTCTTGCCTTACAATACAAGTCACACCTATACGGCGGTTTATCACTACGAGCCTTAAGTTGCCTCTGGGCCTTGGGCCCTTACTAAGCCGTCGTCTTCAACCTTGAGCGTTGGGCTTCAAGAATGCTTATAGGTATAACTCGGCCCCTCCTGGCGGGTCATACCTGATAGTTATATCCCCAACAAAGGTCAAAGGGGAGTTGTTTGTGTGCCAACTATATGTTGATGATATTATCTTTGGTTCCCCTAACAAAGCTTTCAATGAGGAATTTGCCGCTCTCATGACCTCAAAGTTCAAGATGTCTATGATGGGAGAGTTGAAGTTCTTTCTCGGGTTCGAAATCAAGCAAAGAAGAGAAGGAACCTTCATCAACCAATCCAAATACACTCAAGACATTCTCAAGAGATTCAAGCTAAGTGATGTCAAGCCGGCTTCCACTCCAATGTCCGTCAAATGCCAACTTGACCAATTGTAAAGCGGTGGATCAAAAGGTATATTGCTCCATGATTGGATCCTTGCTTTACCTTTTGCATCTAGACCGGATATCATGTTGAGTGTGAGAATTTGTGCACGGTTTCAAGCAGCACCTAAGGAAACCACTTTGTGGTGGTCGAGCGAATCTTTTGATATTTGGCTCATACCCCAAACTTTGGCTTATGGTACCCAAGAGGAGCCAACTTTGATCTTTTGGGCTACTCGGACTCAGATTGGGCGGGAGACAAAGTGGATAGGAGTCCACCTCAGGAGGGTGCGAATTTCTTGGTTGCTCCTTGGTGAGTTGGTCTTCTAAGAAGCAAAGTTGTGTATCTCTCTCGTCCACCGAAGCGGAGTATGTGGCTGCAGGTAGTTGTTGTGCTCAACTTCTATGGATGAGGCAAACTTTGAAGGATTAAGATGTCACTTGTGACGAAGTGCCTCCTTGGTGTGACAATGAAAGTGCCATCAAGATCTCTCTCAACCCGGTGCAACACTTCAAGACGAAGCATATTGAGATTCGGTATCACTTCATCCAGGATCACATTGGGCGAGGGGAGATCAAGCTCAAGTATGTCAACACTCATGATAACCTTCATATATTTTCACGAAGCCCTTGGATGAAGCAAGATTTCGTGAGTTAAGGCATGAGCTAAATATCATTGATTCGAGCAATGTAGCTTGAACCCTTGCACACCCCACCATACTCAACATGATATCTTGTTTAGGTGTAGGCATGGACATAGGGGGAGTGTTGTTCTCTCAATGAACTTTCCCTCCCCCCATTATGCATAAATTGATCAACTCTTTCACATTAGCCATTTTTTGATGGCACTTGTGCATCAAAGATGATTTTTGGTCGTGGGCCCAAGGATAATTCTTCATGGTGCCATACCAATTGACTCATACATAGGTGGCTCCGGCCACCGCCGTCTCTTCTTGAGAGTTTTGGTTTCATGTTTTGGTCGTTGTTGTCGTTTTGCCTTCGTTTGAGCCGTGTTTGTGTGCGTGTTGTCTCGCGTGCTAGTTATTGGTGTGTCCGGTCACGTGAAGTTTGCGTTGCTTAGGCTGTTTTCTTCTCTATTTGCGAAACTTGCATTTCCTTGGGTCTACGGTAGTACCGTGGCTGGCCACGGTACTACCGCAGGAGCTGCGCTCTGTACTACCGCAACCAGCACGACAGTAATTTTTTGATGCCGCTGGTCCAGCGGTACTACCGCCTGGCGTGCGGTACTTCCGCCCGGGCGGTACTGCCGCAATGAGGCGCGGTACTACCATGCGGTCATGAGCGCTTGGGGATTAAGTGCGGGCCGGGGGAGTTCTAACTCCCCCATACCCATTCGTCTCCTGTTCCCCACGCCGTCTCTCTCTCTCTGTCTCATGCCCAAGAACAGCGCCGGAGAACCTCGCCGGATCTCCATCTCCGACCGATCTTCTCGGATTCCGACCGGTGGGATCATTCCCCACCTTGCCCCGTTGCCATGGACCAAGGTTTTTACCCAAGTCCTTCTCTTTTTGTTCCTTTCTTGTGCTGCTATGTCTTGGGGAGATGCATGTGTTGTTCATGAGAATTTTTGCTAAATCTGTGCAAGAGGGATTTGTAGGAGAGTGGTAGTGCAGTAAGCATGCTTTTTGGATTGACACAATAGTTTAGTTTGATCAATGGTAGTACCGATCTAGTTTTGCGGTTGTTCTAGATCCAGATCCGCGGCTACTGTGGCGTTGTGGATCCGTGCGGTACTACTGCTCCTCCTAGAGCGGTACTACCGCATCCACGCTTGTCTTGGAATTGTCACGGTAGATGTCCTAGTGTGAGGACTTAGTCGTGAGGCCAATGCATCTATGTGGTATCTTGAGAGGGGTTGGTCAGGACGAGAGACGCCGGACAGATCAACACACAAGACAAGGATTTAGAAAGCTTCGGGCCCCAGGAAACATCATCCGGTAATAGCCCTACATTCTGTTTGTGGCTAGATCTCATTATGCACATCAGGGAAACGCCTCATAAGACGGCTCGCCTTTAGTTGTGTCTAGCCTTCGAGATTATTTTTACTCTCCCTCTTGGGGTGCCCTCCCCTCCTTATATAAGTTTAAGGGGCGGGTTACATGTGGACCCTATTAGGATTAGGACTAGTCTATTACAAGTGGAGTCCTAGTCTTGCTTCCTTTGTAAGGGAATATTCTTTACGCTTTCCCCTTAAGCCGGCCCACCATAACATGAGCCGGCCTTCTGGGCCTTGGTCCTAGTATTCTATCTGACCCGCTGTTAGGGCCATCCGTGAGTCGCCAGGCTCGTGAGTCGTCAGACCAGTGAGCCGCCAGACTCGTGAGTTGCGAGTCCTCCGGCGGGTTACCAATGAAAATGCCAAGCCCGTCCGGGTCATACTTCTGGTCGGGTCATACCGCGGGGTATATCCCCGACACTAGCCCCCAGCTTAATTTGGATTTATCCATGTTAAACTGATCCTGTAAAATAAACACAAGAACAAATTTGATAGGTTGTGCTCCGGGTTAAATATTTTCCTGAACCACCACCTGATCATCCTTAAGTCCTTGTCATTTCCTCCTGGCTGCGCATTCATGATCTTATAGCAAATCTCCTTTAGCAGATGTGTTCAAACATTACCAATGCAAAAAATCCGAGCACTTCTTCTGAAAAATCCGGGTCAATAGGCCAACTTCATAACCAATTTGCTGACATTGGCTCTTATAGAGAAATATTATAAGAAATAATCCATTTGAATCGGCCTTCAATGCTCTGACTTGACAAAAATATGGGTCTTGAAGTATTCAACTGATATTCAGCCGGCTTAAAGATGTAGATCTTGCTGATTTTATGATTGCCAAAATTGCCGAGTTATAAATAAATGTTGCCGGGTCATGTAATTGTTGTTGATGCCAGGCCATGATTGTTGCAAATACCGGGTCAATCTGGTCTGCTCAAAACTGAGAATTTGAAGATTTTTCTCCCTTATATGCATATCACCTATAGCCCCCAAGTGCCGGGTTGTCATGCTTGCAGCAACCTATGACTTCTTATTCCCTTATGCTCATAAAAACTTCAACCAATGTAGCCCCCAAGGGTCGGGTCATTATGTAATAATGAGCAGGGACTTTTGTATATAATTCATTGATAATGACAGCATATGATACTATATCCACCATGGAGGTTAAGAGCTTTGACTCTACCAACTGAGTAGTGGACCTTTTCAATATAATGGATTAAGGCTTGTGTACCTTGAGGTTTTGACATGAACAATTGGTACCCAAGGGCCGGCTCATTACAATGTGATGAGTCGGGTCTTCAATAAGGCGAGTGAAAAATGACCTTGCATTAGCCCCCAAGTGCCATGGTGCATGCTGGTAGTGACATGGGACTTGCATATTTGATGTAATCTTAATCTGAATAATGTAGCCCCCAAGTGACGGGTCGTAAACCTGGAGCGACTCGAGACTATTCCTTCCATTGTATAATTAACCATATCCATTGATAAAATAATAGCCATTGCGCTAAAGCAACTATGAAAACCTCATTCATAGCACTTATCAGTTGACAAGTAAGTCCGGAGTTTAAATACTCGACGGCTCTTGGCCGATGGCGACTTAACGCGCTTTCATTGTAAACCAGAATTTTTATAACCCGGTGGCTTATAGCCTTTGAGAAAATCCAGAACTGATAATTATTTTGAAGCATCAATTTCAATGATGAGCTTGAACTTAAGCATTTATATAAGTCATAGTTCTGCAAACCCTACACAGAGTTTAAACAACATATGCCCTGGCGACTTAACGTCAAAAGCCAGGGCGGGTAACAACCCAAACATAATATAGTCTTTATGCAATTACGGAAAAGACTAGAATTAAGGCCATTCAAGCCTAAACATACTGGCAACTTAACGTCAAAAGCTAGGGTGGGTTATCAAACCTCACATATTTATATAATCAGGAACACATACCTGTAGAATTGGCTCATACTGCGGACTTACATCGCCGTATCCAATAAAGGCAATAATCCAATGATTGATAAGCGTGTGATTCCAATGGCATGGATGAGATACCTTTGGTTGAGTTCATTGTTCGAAGGAAGATCAACCCCTATGTGAATCCACGTGCCAACTTCAGAGGGAATGATCTATTCTGGACCAAGCAGCAGAACCTTATCTATCTGGATGTGATCAAGGCCAAGCAGAACATCTACGTGGACGTGCACTGGATTGACATGACTCACATGAGGTAGGATAAGCACCATGACTATTTTGGTGAGTCCTTGAATCTAGTGGAGCAATTTGGCATTGAGCAGATGCTTACTTTTCACATGGACTTTGACCTAGAGATTGTGGCCCAGTTCTTCACTTCGGTCCATTTCCATTTTGATGATGTATGGACCATGACCTGGATGACCAATGGGAAGAAAATAACTGCTAAGTGGAAGGACTTCATGGATTTGCTTCAGGTTCCTGATGAGGGGCTCAACACGCCCGTTGAAGTTTGCCCTCACGCCAATCCCGAGTCAGCCAACAAGAACAAGTTGTAGCCCTTCTTTGTTGAGAAGACGCTTCCCAGTGAGAAGTAGGTGTGGGTGCTGAACTCTTTCCTTGACATCATGCATCGGATCTTCTGCAACACCCTCTTTCCGCGCATCGGTGACAAGGACAAGGTGCATGCCTATCTTGTGGATATGATGCTCATGTGTGAGGAGGCGCGTCATTCTCAGACGCAACCACTTGATTTCTCACATATCATGTGGTGTGAGCTATAGTTTGTGGTGTTCAACCGTAAGGTGTCCATCTATGGACCTTACGTGTTCCACTTGATCTCCAAGACTTGGGAGAAGCTCTATCCTGATGATCAGTTCGTGGCCCCCGGCTGGATTTGTCATCAGCCCATCAAGCTCCGTGTCAAGAGCCAATGGGATAACACCACCACCAGTGCTGAGGCCGAGGCTGCCATGATGGATGTGGATGAGGATGAGATCGAGGAGGAGGAAGATGATGAGGACAGTTTTGATGGATACACCCCTCCCTCTACTGAGCCCTCTTGGGCTAAGAAGTTGAAGACGAAGATGAAGAAGTTGTTCTGCATGCATACCAAGGGGCAGTACGGGGCTCATGTTGACTCCAAGAAGAGTCGCCGGTGCGATAAGAAGATATTGAGGACCTTTGGCGAGAATATCACTAGTGGCTCAGAGGAAGCCATCACTCCGGAGGCTGCCTGTATAGCCAAGTAGGGGTATCAGTGGACGGAGTCAGAGGAGGAGCCTATTCCCACTGCCGAGTCCGATGAGGAGTTGTTTTCAGCTTGAGATACCACCTGGGTCGTAGGTGTCCTCTCTGTCTTTTTGGTGTCTCGATGCCAAAGGGGGAGAGAGTGTAGGATTTGCGTGTCTTGTGTCATGTGTTTAGCCTTGTCCCTTTGCTTTCGGTCTATTGAACCTCATTTGCTTTGGTTTGGTTTATGCTCGTAAGACCAAGTTATCTATCATATGGTGTAAGACATATGCACTCTATCTTATTGTCTTAGTTTCTTAAGTTATTCGTGAGCCTATGCTATCTTGTGCCCTTCTCGTTATGCTCACTCTCGTTATCTTGCCTACTTACTTAGTGTTAGTTATTTTGTTGCAAGTGATGCGTTGTCTATAAAATATAGGGGGAGTGTTGATCCTAGTATGTGTGCCGTGAAGTCCAAAGCACTTCTCTAGAGTGCACACATCTAGGGGAAGCCCATATATATTTTATAGATGGTGGGTTTGCCGCTGGTGTATTTTATATCATTATATGCAAATCCTGTTTTGTCATCAATCCACCAAAAAGGGGGAGATTGTAAGGGCATATTATCTCTTAGTAGTTTTGGTGATTGATGACAATGAGTTTGCAGACTAATCGTGTGCATTGAGCTTTTCAGATATATCATGTCTAAACAAAAGACGATTTGGTGCCCCTCGAAGACTATTGAAGACGACGTTTCTCTATGTTTCTTTTCAGTGGATTTGAGTCGTAGGAAAGCCGTACTATTAATAGGGGGTCCGCATTGGAAAGGTTTGGGTGGAATATCACGTACACATCTGTTCCTTTTTCCCCCTTTGCTCTGGCTCTCTGGAGGATCCTCCGTCTCTCCGTGTCTCTACAAAATGAAGAACTCCTAATGTTGCTGAACTGCTGGTGGTAGTACTGCTCTCTAGAGCGGTACTACCGCAGGCCCTTGCGGTAGTACCGGGCCCCAGCACGGTAGTACCATAGGCTCCCATGGTGCTCCTCCAGAGCGGTAGTACCGTGAGCTCTGGCCAGGCGCAGCTGCACGAGCGGTAGTAGGGGCAGATGTAACTTTTTACATCCGCGCCCTATGAGGTAGTACTGTGCCTTGGCGCGGTAGTACCGTGAGCTCTGTCTAGGCGCAGCTGCATGGGCGTAAGTAGGGGCGGATGCAATTTTTTACATCCACGCCCTACACGATAGTACCGCACCTGGTTTGCGGTAGTACCGTGTCGGACTTTTGCATAGATAAAAACTCAGCGGATGTAGTCACGGATGTAATTTTTTATATCCGTGCCTACTTTGACTGGACTATTCACGCCTTGCGGTAGTACCACAAGGGGGCGCGGTAGCACCGTGCCAGCGGTTCTACCGCCCCCTGTCATTGCACATCAGGACGAGTCCAGGCCCTGCCACGCCCATGGTAGTACTGCGGCCCACCGCGGTAGTACCGCTCCTATGGTGTGGTAGTACCACGTGTCGCGGGCTGAGTTGGTGGGTAATGGCTGGAATTGTCCCTTGACTATAAAAGGGGTGTCTTCTTCCCCGAGTTGACTACCTCTTCCATCCCCAAGCTTCATTGATGCTCTAAGCTCCATTTTCGCCCGATCTCTCTCCCTAGCCAATCAAACTTGTTGATTCCCTAGGGATTGGTTGAGAAGGCCTCGACCTACACTTCCACCAAGGAAATTTGATTCCCCCCACCAATCCCTTGCGGATCTTGTTACTCTTGGGTGTTTGAGCACCCTAGACGGTTGAGGTCACCGCGGAGCCATAGTCCATTGTGGTGAAGCTTCATGGTGTCGTTGGGAGCCTCCAATTAAGTCGTGGAGATTGCCCCAACCTTGTTTGTAAAGGTTCGGTCGCCGCCTCCAAGGGCACCAATAGTGGAATCACGGCATCTCGCATTATGTGAGGGTGTGAGGAGAATACAATGGCCCTAGTGGCTTCTTGGGGAGCATTGCGCCTCCACACTGCTCTAACGGAAACGTACTTCCCTTCAAAGGGAAGGAACTTCGGTAACACATCCTCGTCTCCATCGGTTCCACTGTTGGTTATCTCTTACCTTTACTTGTGCGAGATATTTTGTGTTCTATAATTTGCTTGCGTGTGTGCTTATTGTTGGTGCACCATATAGGTTGCTCACCTAGTTGCATATCTAGACAACCTACTTTGATGCAAAGTTTAATTTGGTAAAGAAAAGCTAAAAATGTAGTTGCCTATTCACCCCCCTCTAGTCAACTATATCGATCCTTTCACAAGCTAGTCCTGTAGAGGCATACTAGGGACACATTGTTGTCTATGTATCCACACATGTATCTGAGTTTCCGATCAATACAATTCTAGCATGGAAAATAAACAATTATTGAACAAGGAAATATGATAATAACCAATTTGTTACTGCCTCTAGGGCATATTTCCAATAGTCTCCCACTTGCACTAGAGACAATAATCTAGTTCACATCGCCATGTGATTAACACTAATAGTTCTCATCGCCATGTGACTAACACCCAAAGAGTTTACTAGAGTCAATAATCTAGTTCACATCACCGTGTGATTAACACTGATAGTTCCCATCGCCATGTGAATAACACCCAAAGAGTTTACTAGAGTCAATAATCTAGTTCACATCACCATGTGATTAACACTCAGTGAGTTCTAGTGTTTGATCATGTTATGCTTGTGAGAGAGGTTTTAGTAAATGGGTCCGCAACATTCAGATCCGTGTGTACTTTACAAATTTCTATGTCATAATGAAAATGCTGCTACCACGCTATACTTGGAGCTATTCCAAATAGTTGCTCCACTATACGTATCCAGTTTGCTACTCAGAGTCATCAGGATAGGTGTTAAAGCTTGCATCAACGTAACCCTTTACGCCGAACTCTTTATCACCTCCATAACCGAGAAACATTTCCTTATTCCTCCAAGGGTAATTTTCACCGTTGTCCAGTGATCCACTCCCAGATCACTCTTGTACCCGCTTGCCAGACATGTGGCAAGGCACACATTAGGTGCGGTACACAACATGGCATACCGTATAGAGCCTATGGCTAAGGTGATATGTCTCCGGCGTATCTATAATTTTTATTGTTCCATGCTGTTATATTATCATTCCTAGATGTTTTACAATCATTTTATATCATTTTTTGGTACTAACCTATTGACATAGTGCCCAGTGCTAGTTGTTGTTTTTTGCATGTTTTCTACATCGTAGGAAAGCAATACCAAATGGAGTCCAAACACAGCAAAACTTCTTGAGGATTTATTTGGACCAAAAGATATCCGGTGGGCCAGGAAAGCACCTGGGGGTGCTCCGAGGGGAGAACAACCCACCAGGGTGCACCTGGAGGCCTAGGCGCACCCAGGTGGGTTGTGCCCACCTCGGGTACACCCTGAACCGCCTCTTTGCTCCATAAATACCCCAATATTTCCAGAAACCCTAGGGGAGTCAACGAAAATCAATTCCAGTTGCCGCAGAGTCCAGAACCACTAGATCCAATCTAGACACCATCACGGAGGGGCTCACCACTTCCATTGGTGCCTCTCCGATGATGCATGAGTAGTTCTTTGTAGGCCTACGGGTCCGTAGTTAGTAGCTAGATGGCTTCCTCTCTCTTTATTGATTATCAATATAATGGTCTCTTGGAGATCCATATGATGTAAGTCTTTTTGCAGTGTGTTTGTTGGGATCCGATGAACTTTGAGTTTATGATCAGATCTATGTTTTTATCCATGAAAGTTATTTGAGTCTTCTTTGATCTCCTATATGCGCGATTGATTATAGACTCGTATTTCTTCTCCTATATTTGGGTTTTGTTTGCCCAACTTGATCTATTTATCTTGCAATGAGAAGAGGTGCTTTGTGTGGGTTCGATCTTACGGTGCTTGATCCCAGTGACATAAGGGGAAACGACACGTATGTATCGCTGTTGTTAAGGATAACAAGATGGGGTCTATTTCTACATAAATAGATCTTGTCTACATCATGTCATCGTTCTTATTGCATTACTCTGTTTCTCCATGAACTTAATACACTAGATGCATGCTGGATAGCGGTAGATGTGTGGAGTAATAGTAGTAGATGCAGGCAGGAGTCGGTCTACTAATCCTGGACGTGATGCCTATACAATGATCATTGCCTGGATATCGTCATGATTATTTGAAGTTCTATCAATTGCCCAACAGTAATTGTTTTCCCACCGTTTGCTATTTTTCTCGAGAGAAGCCACTAGTGAAACCTATGGCCCCCGGGTCTCTTTTCATCATATTTTCCTTTGTGATCTATTTTCCTTTAATTTATTTTCAGATCTATTAAACCAAAAATACAAAAATACCTTGCTGCAATTTATTTGTTCCGCGATCTATTTGTCCTATACACCACGTTTACCTCACGTTATTTGCGTATCTTGAGGCACCGTACCCGAAAGGGATTGACAACCCCTTTAACACGTCGGGTTGCGAGTATTTGTTATTTGTGTGCGGGTGCTATTTACGTGGTGTGAGGAGGTTCTCCTACTGGTTTGATAACCTTGGTCTCATCACTGAGGGAAATACCTACCTTCGCTATACTGCATCATCCCTTCCTCTTTGGGGAAATACTGACGTAGTTCTAGCAGACATCAAAAGGTATTTCTGGCGCTGTTGCCGGGGAGGATCTTTGACATCAACCAGGTTCCTAATCAAAAATCTCATCTCCTTGCAATTTATATTATTTCCCATCTGCGTCTTGTTTTCTTATCCCCCACTTCACAAAAATTGTCGTTTTATTCGCCCTCTTTTTTTCGTTCGCCGTTTTCTCGTCAGATCTATTTTTCGTATGCAATCTTGTTGATCACTTTTTGTCACTATGGATATTTCTTCCTCTATTGCATGCACCCCCGAGAACGAGGTTCTCAACTTTAAAGAAAGGGGAGGAGAGAATTTAAAAGATGCTTGGTATAGGATTTGCAATGCTCATAATAGATCTACCCGTAAGCAATCTACCGTTGTTCTTCTTTGTAGTTTTTGTGTGGGCATTACCTCTTGGTATAGGTTCGTCATTGATACGATTACCGGTGAGAATTTCTTGATGTGTCCTTGTCTTGATGCTTTTAACGCTTTGGGAAATTTAGTGGGTTCACCACCACTCGTGGTCAATGAAACTATATTGACTCTTGAGCATGTTATGGAAAGACTAGATGCTACTGAAAAGAAAATGCTCACAGCAGAACATATTGAAAACTTGGATAGGAAAATGCAAAGTTATGCTACTAAAATTGGGTCAAAAGCGGGAGATGTTTTTAAGATCTTAAAAGAAAAGGGAACTATAATTCACGAAGGAATCGGAGGGAGCCCATCTAGGATTGGTAAACTAGAAGAAATTTTTTCTAATCTAGGTACGGCTTTTGCTTCCACCAAAACTCCCTTGAAAACTAGTAAAACTACTCAAGTCACTAAAAACAAAGGTGCAACTTCTAGAAATGATAAACGAGATCTTAAGATGATTATTATCCATCCCAACTTTATTGAAGTCATAAGAGACCCTTTTTGCGAAAATAAGTTTTTCAATCTTGTGCCTAGGAGTATTGTCGATGAGAATTTATATGCAAAATCCTTGGAAAATCCCAAGTGTTCGATCAAAGAATTAAAGAACAAAGATGACAAAACTTAGATCCTACGTGTTATGCCTAGCTAGGGGCGTAAAACCATAGCGCTTATTGGGAGGCAACCCAACTTGTATATTTTTGCTTCTTGGTTTTCTTGCTATTTTCAATAAAATATCAAATTATACCTCTGGTTAGATGTGTTTTTGTGCTTTAAATTAGTGTTTGTGCCAAGCAAGGCCTTTGGGATGATTTGGGTGAAAGTTGATTTGATCTTGCTGAAAAACAGAAACTTTTGCCCTCACGAGATTATTTTTCATTTTTAACAGAAGAGTGCTTTTGAGTTGATTCTTTTTGCAGAAGATTAATAGAGAAATTTCTCATGTCAATCTAATTTCTCAGAATTTTTGGAGTTACAGAATTATTCGAAATATTCAGATTGCTACACACTGTTCTATTTTTGATAGATTCTGTATTCTTTTCTTGTGAGCTTGTTTTGATGATTCTATGGTTTTCTTTGATGCGTTTTTGCCATAGAAAAGTTGGAATACAGTAGATATAATTCAAAAAAAATAATAGATTTGCAACAATATTTATAGTAGTGGTTTGCTTTCTTATACTAACGGATCTCACGAAGGTTTTGTTGAGTTTTGTGTGATTGAAGTTTTCAAGTTTTGGGTGATCTTAGATGGATGAAGGAATAAGGATTAGCAAAAGGCTAAGCTTGGGGATGCCCAAGGCATCCCAAGATAATATTCAACAAGTAGCAAGCAACTAAGCTTGGGTATGCCCCCGAGTGGCATCTCCGCTTTCTTCTAACAACCATCGGTATTTTACTTGAAGCTATATTTTTATTTTTTACATATTATGAGTTTTGCTTGGAGCGTCTTGTATGATATGAGTCTTTTCTTGTTTTGCTTTGTGTTTTAAGTCTTGAATCCTTGCTGAACACACCCTTTTGAGAGAGCCAAAAATTATCTTATGCTTGCTCCTATGCTTCACTTATATTTTTAGAGCCATGGATTTGCTCTAGTGCTTCACTTATATCTTTTTGAGCATGGTGTGATTTGTGATTTTTGAAGAAATGCTCTCATGCTTCACTTAGATTTATTTGGGAGTTAGTAAAATTTTCAGAAATTCTCTCTTGCTTCACTTAGATTATTTTGAGAGAAAGAAAAAATTATGCTCATGTTCTTCACTTATATTTGTTTAAACTTATCAAAAGCAACATATGAAAATAGGCCCAAAGTGATAGATATCCAAGGAGGATATAATAAAAACTTTCATGAAGATCATTGGACAAAATAAACTTGATTCTTAGTAATGGTTTTGAGATATGACGATATGATATGTGAGTCATGTTGATGAGTAATTGTGCTTTAGTAAGAATATTGATGTTAAGGTTTGTGATTCCCTATGCAAGCACGAAAGTCAATAGTTATGCAATGAAATTTATATCCTACTTGTGGTGCATTATTCATTGTTAATTATGCTTCATGCTTGGGTGCGAGATTTTTCTCTTTTTCGTTGGTCGCTTCACAATATTTTTGCTAGCCTTCATTTTGCACTAAGTATGATCATTACTTGTGCATACAAAACCCTTTAAACCAATTTTTCCTTATGAGTCCACTATACCTACCTATATGCGGTATTTCCATGCCGTTCTAAGCAAATTTGCATGTGCCATCTCTAATTTTCAAAATAAATTTCTCTTTTGTGTGCTCTACCGCTCGCGAGGCGGTGAAGGGTGGCTAATATTTTCCAGACTAGATGTGTTATTCTCACGATGAGTATTTATTCACTTGTCATTGCACGAGAGTATGGCAAAGGTATTAGGGATGCCCAGTCCCGAAATGGAAAATGAATTTACTTTATGTTGTCAAATAATAAATTCCTTGGAAAGTGTTGGTATGGAGGGCACCCGTGGATACAGTTAGCCATGGAAAGTGAAAGTAATGGTGGAAAAAGGAATGAACTTTATTTTCTGTTTGGGAACCTCCTATGATGTATCTAGCATGGGGAGTGTTGGGAGCTCTAAGTCGTTTTCATTGGTGGGAAAAGTATGCCTCTCAAAAATGTTTTTATCTCTCGATTTAATCTTTGAGCTCTGGCACCTCTACAAATCTCTACCTCCCTCCGCGAAGGGCCTTTCTTTTACTTATGCAAAAAAAATTTGAATTTGAGTCTCCATCTTCTCTTATAAAGCACCAACTAAGGGGCACTATGATCATATTTGAGCATTGGGTGTAGCTAATATTCGAGTGTGTTTCATGAATGGATCAATGATTGAGCATAATGGGCTAGGGATAACTTGCTTTAGTGTTGATATTTTGAAAGACATGTTTGCTTGTTTGTATGCTTGAGTATTAAAGTCTTCATGTCAAAACTAGATTATTGCTTTGAATCATATAAAAGTTCAAATGTCCATGCTATAAAGAAAATAAATGTGATGAACATGTTAGGCAGCATTCCACATAAAAAATTCTGTTTTTATCATTTACCTACTCGAGAATGAGCAGGAATTAAGCTTGGGGATCCTGATACGTCTCCAACATACCTATAATTTTTTATTGTTCCATGCTATTATATTATCATTCTTGGATGTTTTACAATCATTTTATAGTCATTTTATATCATTTTTTGGTACTAACCTATTGACATAGTGCCCAGTGCCAGTTGCTATTTTCTGCATGTTTTTTACATCGCAAGAAATCAATATATAGCGACCCAACCCCAGACAGTCAAGTCTCTGTGCTTAAGTGCCATCCCTGGATCGGTATGCTGACACACACAATACTCGAGGATTTGTAACAGAGGTAAATCACATGTATAAAGTAACATAAATACTATTAGCTCAATCCATAAAGCGGAAGAAACAACAACGTTGTTGATTCCCATCAACAGCAACGACAAAGATTCCTGCAACATGAGACGTTGCAGCCATGTAGGTCAGTACATTGAATGTATCGGCAATTTCACACTGTAGAGCAATGCTGAAAAATGGCTATCACTACATGCATATTTGGATGGTGGAGGCTCTAGGTTTAATTTTGCAGAAAGCTAGTTTTTCCCTACAACAAAGGAATATATTTTATTTAACTACAATGTTTGTTGAAAACATTGAGAAGGTTCCTCCAACTCAATCCCAAATTAACAACAATAAACCAACAAATTATTTAAGTAACATGATAAGATCAAATCAATAATTCAAGTACCAGATACTCAAGATGTCCATAACCGGGGACACGGCTAATTTGTACACTCTGCAGAGGTTTGCGCACTTTTCCCCACAAGACTCGATCTCCTCCATTGGATTTCTCGCACTACATGATGTTTGAGAAACAGATGACCGAGACACAGTCTTTCAGAAGCATTAACTCTTTAGTCTGGGTAGACAGTACCACCTACATCCCCTACATCTGCCAGCCTACCATTGAAAGAGGTGACACAACTTACTCAACTATGCTAGAGCCCATAATGGCTTGTGGCTGCACACGGAAGTTTCTAGCATGAATAATCTTATGATCCCTTTAAGCGTGGGTGGCATTCCATAGGGTAATCACACGGGTACTCTGGGATTCCCTTAGGCAAGAACTAGGTTCTCCAAGTGCCCGGGCAAACCACTAGGTGCTCCAGGGTGCCCCAACCATTCCACCTAGTTGTGAGTTAAAGTAACCACCTTAAGTTTCCCTTAATTAAATATAACTCTCACATCTTTCATGAATCTCACATACCAATCCACGTCTACGAGCATAGCAAAACAGTATGAGCATAACGTATGAATCCCAGGCTTTGATAAAAGACAATAGGTTCCTACCTCAACAACTACTTCCAAATACCCACATGCTATCATCCTACTGATGCAATGCTTGAGGGTAAAACTAATGCATAAAAACTGGGTATAGGAAAATATGATCAAAGTGTGAACTTGCCTTGTACTGTTGATGAAGATGATTCACACTCATAATTCATGATAGTTCTATTCGTCACACTCCGTTCAATCTATCGAGAGCAAGCAATTGCATACATAAGCACTCAAGCATAAAATACGAAGAAAAGATCTCGAAAAACTTTGAAAACAAGCAACTAACTCTTGCAACAGAAAGCAATTTCTAGCAGTACCAAAATTAGGTGGATTTGTCTTTATCAGAAAGTTTAGGTCAAGAGCTTCGCTTTGCAAAAAGAATCAACTAAAACATAGTTACGAAACTCAAGAAACAGACGAAACAAGATAGAATACTAATCTGAACTAAACTCAAATTTTAAATTGTGAAAAGCATGTTTAAGTTGGTTTACTAGACAGAGGGGATTGTTATGAAGATTTAAGCGTTGGTTTCATCGAAAACGGAGGTACGGATAAAAAGATATGATCGAAAGAAATTTGAGTATGAATCTGAACAAATTTCGAAATTTAAAAGTTGCAAAAAGTTTATTTGATAGATTCATTAGATAGATGGAATCAAGACGAAAATATTGGCGTTGCTTTCGTCTAATTTGGATGAACGAGTAAAAAGTTATGGCTATTTGGAAAGTCAGGGCCAAACTGTTTTACGGAAGAAGAAAATATTTACATAATAAGCTACAGAGTATATAAAAAATACAAAGAAAGATACCTTTATAAGGTAGAGAAAAGATGACTTTAGAGAGAGCAGACGACTTCGAGAATTTCCGTCGGAGAGAAGAAATATATTTTTCTGCTAGTCAAACCAAGATATTGATTTAACCCGCAGTGGATGACTTTTGGAGGCTCTATGGGTCTATATTTATAGGTGAAAAAGAAGCTTAGAGGTCAAAGCCTCGACAATGTGGGACTAAACATAGACAAAAAGAAAAGAAACAGAGGAGGCGTCTCGCATGGGCCTAAAGGCCTTAGGCGGTTCGGCCGGCCGCGCGTGTGCGCGCATGTGTGTGTGTGCAGTGGTTTTTTAACTTTTTCTTTAAGAAAAAGAAATATTTCTGAAAATAATATTTTTTCTTTCCAAGCATAACCGAAAAATAAATAAAAACAGTTACGGGCCTGTCTACTAACTATGCTGCGCACGTGGGTGACGGATGATTATAGGCTGCATGCGCAGTTTTTTTTAAATAGAAACATAAAAGGAAAAATTGAATATCAAAAATAAAAGTAAAACTTTATATAGGCATATTATATATCAAAATTTTCAGAAAAAGATTTTCTACAAGCTGGACATTTTCCTAGAGTCAAATAAATTCCGCAAAAATTCAAATAGAGAGAACAATGCGACTGTTGCAATAAAACCTCATAAAAATCATTTTAAAATACTAAAATGATTTCAAATTTATTTCTCTCCATTTTTCTAATGTAGGAAATCATTTTATCCTAATTTCCATATATTTTATTCGTGGAGAAAAATAATTTGAATAAAAACCAAATAACTCCAAATTGAAAATAATTCCATAGAGACTTTCAATTTGATACTTTTAAACTTTCAACTCATATTTCATACGTTTCGAAGAAGCCATTTTATCTTCTCTCATGAAAATCATTGAGTTGCTTAAAGTTTCTGAATTTGAAATAGTTCCAAATGGAATTCAAATCTTTTCAAAACCCTTTTCATTTATTTAAATGGAAGAAGTCGTGTCATCTTCTCTCTAGGGTTTTGTGATGAAATAAATTTGAATTCATGGAGATCGTGAATGCAAAATGAAAGTTTGGGTAAGTCCTTTTATTCCCTCTCATTCAACTTTCAAAAAAATTCAAAGTTCATTCAATTTCCCACAACCAATCACACAAGCAAACAAACAAACAATCAAAACTATTTATTTAATGTAACATTCCAAAATTTAGAATTTTGGGATGTTACACAATACCAACTCGAGTCCAAATGCAGTGAAACTTCTTGAGGATGTTTGGACCAGAAGACATCCAGTGGGCCAGGAAAGCACCTAGGGGGTGTTCCGAGGGGAGCATAACCCACCAGGGTGCACATGGAGGCCCAGGCACGCTCATGTGGGTTGTGCCCACCTCGAGTGCCCCCTGAACCGTCTCTTTGCTCTATAAATACCCCAATATTCCAGAAACCCTAGGGGAGTCAACGAAAATCAATTCCAACCACCGCAGAGTCCAGAACCACCAGATCCAATCTAAACACCATCACAGAGGGGTTCACCACTTCCATTGGTGCCTCTCCGATGATGCGTGAGTAGTTCTTTGTAGACCTACGGGTCCGTAGTTAGTAGCTAGATGGCTTCCTCTCTCTCTCTCTCTCTCTCTTGATTATCAATACAATGGTCTCTTGGAGATCCATATGATGTAAGTCTTTTTGCGGTGTGTTTGTTGGGATCCGATGAACTTTGAGTTTATGATCAGATCTATGTTTTAATCCATGAAATTTATTTGAGTCTTCTTTGATCTCTTATATGCGTGATTGATTATAGTCTCCTATTTCTTCTCTGATATTTGGGTTTTGTTTGGCCAAGTTGTTCTATTTATCTTGCAATGGGAAGAGGTTCTTTGTGATGGGTTCGGTCTTACGGTGCTTGATCCCATTGATAGAAGGGGAAACGACATGTATGTATCATTTCTATTAAGGATAACAAGATGGGGTCTAGTTCTACATAAATGGATAGCGGTTGATGTGTGGAATAATAGTAGTAGATGCAGGCAGGAGTCGGTCTACTAATCTTGGACGTGATGCCTATATACTGGTCATTGCCTGGATGTCGTTATGATTATTTGAAGTTCTATCAATTGCCCAACAGTAATTGTTTTCCCACGTTTCCTATTTTTCTCGAGAGAAGCCACTAGTGAAACCTACGGCCCCCGGGTCTCTTTTCATCATATTTGCCTTTGCAATCTATTTTCCTTTGCATTTATTTTCAGATCCATTAAACCAAAAATACAAAAAATACCTTGCTGAAATTTATTTGTTCTGCTCTATTTATCCTATCTACCACTTTTACCTCATGGTATTTGCCTATCTTTAGGCGTCGTACCCGGAAGGGATTGACAACCCCTTTAACACGTCGGGTTGCGAGTATTTGTTATTTGTGTGCGGGTGCTATTTACGTGGTGTGAGGAGGTTCTCCTACTGGTTTGATAACCTTGGTCTCATCACTGAGAGAAATACCTACCGTCGCAATACTGCATCATCGCTTCCTCTTTGGGGAAATACCGACATAGTTCTAGCAGACATCATTAAGGCATAGGGGACGACCTTCGTCCTTTCTCTTTCTTCTGCCGTGGTCGAGCTTTGAGTCTTACTCAACTTCACACCTTACAACTCAGGCAAGAACTCCTTCTTTCACTGATCCATTTTGAACTCCTTCAAAATTATGTCAAGGTATATGCTCTATGAAAGTCTTATCAGGCGTCCTGATCTATCTCTATAGATCTTGTTTTCCAATATGTAAGCAGCTTTACCCAGGTCTTCCTTTGAGAAACTCCTTTCAAACAACCCTTTATGATTTCCAGGAATTCTACACCATTTATGATCAACAATATGTTATCCACATATACTTATCAGAAATTTTGTAGTGCTCCCACTCACTTTCTTGTAAATACAAGTTTCTTGCAAACTTTGTATGAACCCAAAAGCTTTGATCACCTCATCAAAGCATATGTTCCAACTCCGAGATGCTTTCTCCAGTCCATAGAAGGATCACTGGAGCTTGCAAACCTTTTAGCATCCTTAGGATTGACAAAACCTTCCGGTTGTATCACATACAACCTTTCCTCATGGAAACCATCAAGGAAACTCTGTTTTGACATCCATCTGCCAGATTTCGTAAATGAAAATGCAGCAACTACTAACATAATTCCAACAGACTTTAGCATCGCTATGAGTGAGAAAGTCTGATCATAGTCAACTCCTTGAACTTGTTTGAAACCTCTTTATGACAAGCTAGCTTCATAAATGGTGATATTACCATCAACGTCTGTCTTCTTCTTAAAGATCCATTTATTCTCAATGGCTTGCCTATCATCGGGCAAGCTCACCAAAGTCCATACTTTATTCTCATACATGGATCCTATCTCAGAGTTCATGGCTCCTAGCGATTTGTTGGAAACCAGGCCCACTATCACTTCTCCATAGCTCGTATGTTCACCGTTGTCCAACAACATGACCTCTGAGACAGGGTTACCGTACAACTCAGAAGCTGTACATACCCTTGCCGACCTACGAGGTTCGACAGTAACTTGATCCGAAGCTTCATGATCATCATCATTAGCTTCCTCTTCAACTGACGTAGGTGCCACAGAAACATCTTTCTGGGGTGCGCTACTCTTTGGTTGAAGTAAAGGTTCAACAACCTCATCAAGTTCTATCTTCCTCCCACTCAATTCTTTCAAGAGAAACTCTTTCTCGAGAAAGGACCCGTTCTTAGCGACAAACACTTTGCCCTTGGATCTAAGATAGAAGGTATGCCCAACTGTCTCTTTTGGGTATCATATTAAGACGCACGTGTCCGCTTTGGGTTTGAGCTTATCAGGCTGAAGCCTTTTCGCATAAGCGTCGCAGCCCCAAACCTTAAGAAGCGACAACTTAGATTTCTTGCCTGTGTCGCCTCAACGAATTTAGATGGTTCCCTATTTAAAGTGAATGTACTTGTCTCTAATGCATAACCCCAAAATGATAGTGGTAGATCGGCAAGAGACATCATAGAACGCACCATATCCAATAAGGTACGATTACGACGTTTGGACACACCATTACGATGTGGTGTTCCAAGTGGCGTCAACTGTGAAACAATTCCACATTATGTTAAGTGATTGCCAAACTCATAACTCAGATATTCTCCCCTTCGATCAGATCGTATGGATTTAATCTTCTTGTTATGATGATTCTCAACTTAACTCTAAAATTGCTTGAACTTTTCAAACGTTGCAGACTTATGCTTTATTAAGTAAATATTACCATATCTACTCAAATCGTCGATGAAGGTGAGGAAATAATGATATCCACTGCACGCGTCAACACTCATCGAACCGCACACGTTAGCATATATGATTTCCAACAAGTCACTTGCCCATTCCATTGTTCCGGAAAACGGGGTTTTAGTCATCTTGCCAATGAGGCATGGTTCACATGTGTCAAGTGATTCAAAATCAAGTGACTCCAAAAGTCCGTCAGCATGAAGTTTGTTCATGCGCTTTACACCAATATGACTTAAGCAGTAGTGCCACAAGTATTTGGTACTATCATTATTAACTTTGCATCTTTTGGCATCAGTATTATGAACATGTGTATCACTACGATCGAGATTCAATAAACCAACCATAGAAGGTATTATTCATGTAAACAGAATAACCATTATTCTTAAGTGAATAACCATATTGCAATAAACACGATCTAATCATGTTCATGCTCAACACAGACACCAATAACATTTATCTAGGTTCAACACTAATCTCGAAGGTAGAGGGAGCGTGCGATAGTGATCACATCAACCTTGGAAAAACTTCCAACACACATCCTCACCTCGCCCTTATCTAGTCTCTGTTTATTCGTAGCTTTTGTTTCGAGTTACCAATATTAGCAACTGAACCAGTATCTAATACCCAGGTGCCACTAGGAGTACTAGTAAGGTACACATCAATAACATGTATATCAAATATACTTTTGTTGTTGAAGTTGCCAGCCTTAGTATCTACCAAGTATTTGGGGTAGTTCCGCTACCAGTGACCGTTCCCCTTACAATAGAAGCACTTAGTCTCGGGTTTGGGTTCAACCTTGGGTTTCTTCACTAGAGAGTCAACTGGCTTGCCATTCATGAAGTTTCCCTTCTTGTCCTTGCCCTTCTTGAAACAGGCGGTCTTGTTAACCATCAACACTTGATGCTCCTTCTTGATTTCTACCTCCGCGGCCTACCGCGAACAGTTCCGGGATCATCTCCATCCCTTGCATGTTAAAGTTCATCACGAAGTTCTAGTAGCTTGGTGATAGTGTCTAGAGAACTCTGTCAATCACTATCTTATCTGGAAGATTAACTCCCACTTGATTCCAGCGATTGTAGCACCCAGACATTCTGAGCACATGCTCACTGGCTGAGCTATTCTCCTCCATCTTGTAGGCAAAGAACTTCTCAGAGGTCTCATACCTCTCAACACGGGCATGAGCCTGAAATACCAATTTCAGCTCTTGGAACATCTCATATGTTCCATGGCGGTCAAAACGTCTTTGGAGCCCCGATTCTAAGTTGTGAAGCATGGTGCACTAAACTATCAAGTAGTCATCAGAACGTGTATGCCAGATGTTCCAACATCCACAGACAATGATAGAGGGGTTGGCACACCGAGCAGGGAATCAAGGACATAAGCCTTTTGTGCAACAGTGAGGACAATCCTAAGACTATGGACCTAGCCCGCATAATTGCTTACAATATCTTTCAACTTAGTCTTTCTCTAGGAACATATTAAAAAAGGGAGCTACAGCGTGAGCTATTGATCTACAACATAAATTGCAAAGACAATTTAGACTATGTTCATGATAATGAGTTCAACTAATCATATTACTTAAGAACTCCCACTCAAATCGACATCCCTCCAGTCGTCTGAGTGTAACATGATCTAAATTCACCAACCCAAGTCCGATCATCATGTGAGATGAGGTGGTTTCAATGGTGAACATCTCCATGTTGATCATTTCTACTATATGACTCATGTTCGACCTTTCAGTCTCTTGTGTTCCGAGGCCATGTCTGTACATGCTAGGATCGTCAAGTTTAACCCAAGTGTTCCGCATGTGCAAAATTTGCTTGCACCCGTTGTATGTGAATGTAGAGTCTATCACACCCAATCATCACGTGGTGCCTCGAAACGACAAACTTTCCCAATGGTGCACACTTGGGGAGAACACAATTTTATCTTGAAATTTTAGTGAGGGATCACCTTATAATGCTACCGTCATCCTAAGCTAAATAAGATGCATAAAAGGATTAACATCACATGCAAATCATAAGTGACATGATATGGCCATCAACTTATGCTTTTGATCTCCATCTCCATCTCCAAAGCACCGACATGATCTACATCATCACCGGCATGACACCATGATCTCCATCATCGTGTCGCCATTAGGGTTGTCACGCCAACCATGCTTCTACTACTATTGCTACCGCTTAGCGATAAAGTAAAGCATTACATAGTGCTTAATGATTGACACGCAGGTCATACAATAATTTAAAGACAACCCTATGGCTCCTGCCGGTTGCCGTATGCGTCGACATGCAAGTCTATATAGACTATTACAAACATGATCATCTAATACATAAAATATATTTCATCATGTCTTTGGCCATATCATCTCACAACATACCCTGCAATAACAAGTTAGACGTCCTCTAATTGTTGTTGCATGTTTTGCATGGCTACTATGGGTATCTAGCAAGAACGATTCTTACCTACGCAAAGCCACAACAGTGATATGCACGTTGCTATTTAACCTTCTACAAGGACCGCCTTTGTCGAATCCGATTCAACTAAGGTGGGAGAGACAGACACCCGTCAGCCATCTTTATGCAACAAAGTCACATGTTTGTCGATGGAACCGGTCTCATGTACGTGGACATGTAAGGTTGGTCCAGGTCGCTTCATTCCATAATACCGCCGAATCAAGAAAATCCCAAGGAAGGAAGCAATCTGAATATCAACGCCCACAAACTCCTTTGTGTTCTACTCATGATGTCATCTACGCATAGACCTAGCTCTGATACCACTGTTGGGGAACGTTGCATGGGAAACAAAAAATTCCTATGCTCACCAAGATCAAATCTAGGAGATGACCATCTATGAGAGGAGAGATTGGATCTACATACCCTTGTAGATCGCTAAGCGGAAGCGTTAAGAAACACGGTTGATATAGTCGAACGTCTTCGCGATCCAATCATGATCCGTCCCGCGAACTTCGATCCAAGTGCCTAACATGCGGCACCTCTGTGTTCAACACACGTACGTCTTGATGACACCTTCACCTCCTTGATCTAGTGACCGATGGTGACGTAGTAGCTCAAGTCCTCCGACAGCATGACGAGGTGGTGGCGGTGGTGGTGGTGGAATCTCAGCAGAGCTTCGCTAAGCACTACAGGGAGGAAGAGGGCTACGAGGGAGAGGAAGGGCAGTGTTGTAGCGAGGAGATATGCTCAAGGGTGTGGCTGCCCTCTCTCTACCTCTCTATATATAGGGGAAGGGAGGAGCGGATGGTGCCCCTAGGGTTTCCCCTAGGGGGCGGCGGCCAGGGTAGATGGGATCTCCCCTAGCGTGACTTGCCCCCCAAGCTGGGTGGAGGGAACCCTAGAGGGGCACCCCAACCCTCCTAGTTACATGAGATGGGGTGAGGGGGTGAGGGTGTTCTGGATTAGGGGGTATCTGGATAGCCGGACTATATACTTTGGCCAGACTGTTGGACTATGAAGATACAAGATTGAAGACTTCGTCCCATGTCCGGATGGGACTCTCCTTTGCGTGGAAGGCAAGCTTGGCGATTCGGATGTTATATCTCCTTCTCTGTAACCGACTCTGTGTAACCCTAGCCTCCTCCAGTGTCTATATAAACCGGAGGGTTTATTCTGTAGGACAAAAACAATCATAATCATAGGCTAGCTCCTAGGGTTTAGCCTCTACGATCTCGTGGTAGATCAACTCTTGTAATACTCATATCATCAAGATCAATCAAGCAGGAAGCAGGGTATTACCTCCATCGAGAGGGCCCGAACCTGGGTAAACATCGTGTCCCCTGCCTCCTGTTACCATTAGCCTTAGACGCACAGTTCGGGACCCCCTACCCGAGATCTGCTGGTTTTGACACCGACATTGGTGCTTTCATTGAGAGTTCCACTGTGTCGTCGTTGCAAGGCTCAATGGCTCCTTCAATCATCAACAACAACGCGGTCCAGGGTAAGACTTTTCTCCCCGGACAGATCTTCATGTTTGGCGGCTTCGTACTGCAGGCCAATTCGCTTGGCCATTTGGAGCAGATCGACAGCTATGCCCCTGGCCATTAGGTCAGGTTCAGAAACTTGAATTACACGGCCGACATCCGCGAAGACTTGATCTTCGACAAATTCGGGCCTGCGTCAGGAGCGCCGAACGGTCACGACGAGCACGACTTGGATCTGTCGTCAGACAGTATTCAGGATATCGCGCCAGCAGCAGCTCCGGACCTAAATCCGGAGCAGATCGCATCGTCCGACGACGGGTGGATGGACCCGCCATGGAGGCCGCTTACCCCATCGGCGGTAGAGCCGAACACAGACTCCACCTCTAAGAATCTGTGTCACCGGACCCCGGACTTGTGTCCGGCCGTAGGTTCCGGACCGCGTGCATCCGAGCCCATCGAATCCAATTGGGCTCCTATAATGGAGTTTACCGCTGCAGATATCTTTCAGCACTCGCCTCTCAGCGACATGCTGAATTCATTAAAGTCTCACTCATTGTTAGGAGATTCTTGGCCGAACTATGTCCGGCTCAAGTGGGAATCAGATGACGAAGAAATTCGTTACCCACCCACCACCCACTTCATTGCCACTGTCGATGATTTAACCGATGTGCTTGACTTCGACTCCGAATACATCGACGATATGGACGACGATGCAGGAGAAGAACAGGACCACCGCCCACAGGGCGTTGGGCAGCCACCTCCCATATGATATATATATATATATATATATATGGTGGACACCCCCAGAGAAAACAATGGCGATGAGGCAATAGAGGATAACCCCTTAGGGAAGCAATCAAGACATGGGTGTCATCGGTACCGCTCTAAGCCCCGCCACATCCATACCGGCACAGGAGATGAAAACAATCCGGAGGGTGTCGAAGATGAATACAATCCCGATCAGCCTACCTTCGAGCAGGCCGAACAGGAAGACAGGCTGACTAGCCCAGATGAACAGGCGACGGATGGAGACTTGGAGGATGACAATTATATGCCTCTCTCCGAAGACGAGGTGAGCCTCGGCAACAATGAATTCGGCGCGCCTAAGGATCCCGTAGAGCAGGAGCGCTTCAAGCGTTGGCTTATAGCCAGTGCAAGAAGCCTGAAGAAGAAGCGGCAGCAGCTCCAAGCTGATCAAGATCTGCTCATAGACAGATGGACCAAGGTCCTGGCAGCCGAGGAATACGGACTCGAGCGCCCCACCAAAGGTTACCCAAAGCACAAGTTGCCACCTCAACTTGAGGAGGAGGCCCTAGAGCCTACACTACCACCACAAGACGAGGCTGACCGGCTACCTCGTGGCCGAGATAAAACGGCGTATCAGCCTGAATACCAGCCCGCACCCCGACGCCAATACACTACGGCCTAGGGCAATACGCAGGACCTGCGAGACATATTGGAAACCAAAGCAGGACAACCAAGATAGATCTACAGATCGCGGGGGCACGCCACAACACATGACGATGACCGTCATGCCAGATACACTAACAATAAGTCTGGCCGGGCTAAACATAACCGACCAGACTTAGTCGAACTGCGTCGCGACATAGCCCGGCATAGAGGCGCCGCACACCCCCTCTGCTTCACTGATGAAGTAACAGATCATGAATTCCCAGAAGGGTTTAAACCCGTAAACATCGAATCATACGATGGCATAACAGACCCCGCGGTATGGATCAAAGATTTCCTTCTCCACATTCACATATCCTGCGGTGATGATCTACATGCCATCAAGTATCTTCCCCTCAAGCTCAAAGGACTGGCCCGACGCTGTCTGAATAGCCTGCCGGCGAACTCCATCGGTAGTAGGGAAAACCTGGAGGACGCATCCCTCGACAACTTCCAAGGCACATACGTGCGACCACCGGATGCTGATGACTTAAGTCACATTACCCAACAGCCCGGAGAATCAACCAGGAAATTCTGGACTCGGTTCCTAACTAAAAAGAACCAAATCGCTGACTATCGGATACCGAATCCCTAGCGGCCTTTAAGCATAATATCCGCGACGAGTGGCTCGCCCGACACCTCGGCCAAGAGAAACCGAAGTCCATGGCGGCCCTAACGACACTCATTACCTGCTTTTGTGCGGGCAAAGATAGTTGGTTGGCTCGTAACAAAACACAGCAAGCACCCCTGGCACATCAGAGGCCAGAGACAGCATCAGTAAACCTTGACGCAACAAACATAAGCGTCACAAGAACAATGATGATGCCCAAGACACGGTAGTCAATGCCGGATTCCCTGGCCCCCAGTCCGGTCAGCGAAAAAAGACACTTCAAAAGAACAATTCGGGCACATCCGGCCTGGACAGCATACTTGACCGCCCATGTCAAATTCATGGTACCCCAGGAACGATAGCCAATCATACCAATAGAGAATGCTGGGTCTTAAAAACAAGCCAGCAGGTCAGGCGCCGAAAGCAATAAGACGGGATCTCAAAGTAATGAACACAACGAGGAGCCCAGATCATCAAGCAATATAGGGCAAAACA
This sequence comes from Triticum aestivum, assembly GCF_018294505.1. NCBI lineage: Eukaryota > Viridiplantae > Streptophyta > Magnoliopsida > Poales > Poaceae > Triticum > Triticum aestivum. The sequence continues at coordinate 627,358,065 of NC_057798.1, forward strand.
AATTTCCTCCGTAAACCAAAACGGTGAACATGATAAACACCATCCACATCCCCAAATGGGAACGAATGTGTACTCTTCGGGACGCTGGCTCAACAAAGCGAGTCGCCCAATAGTATAAAAATATGGCCGATCATCTTCGATCATACAGACCGTCCAGCCAATATCAACCATGGCAATCCAGTTGCACTTATCCTCGACCCAATAGTTGGCGAGTTCCACCTCACATGAGCCCCTACTCGCAGAGACAGCAGCCCAAACTTGCTGCACCAGGACATAGTGCACCAGATAGGTATTGATCGCTCGAGGATCAAACCCGCTAAAAACATCTTCTCAAGGTGTCATACCAGGTGTGAAGGTCAGTTGTACAGGCCCACCACCCTGGAGGTTGTCTTCGGATCACCAAACAATCACCATACCAAAGAGTCAGTCTTCGACATTGTCCCCCTATGCAGTAACTATTACATACTGGCAGGGCAAACCACGTTGGCTCGATTCAACGCGGTACCACACCGTGCCTATGGCAAGCTTAAAATACCATGCCCACATGACATAGTCACAATTACGGGCAAGGCCGAACTCCACCTCGGTGCCGAAGAGTATACCACCACAGAAGCAGCGGATTGTGCCTTTTTATCGAACCTTGATTCGACAGCCAACCTCCCGGACACCAACAAAGGAGTCTGAACTACTTCACGGCATGATAGCTCGGCACGACCAGGCTTCAATCAAGCACTCCGGCATAAGTTGGGAAGGGCCACACCTCATGGTTCAACCGCTCCATGACACACAAATGTCTATAAGCATTTTCTTTGCAAGCTCGCTTTTGCGCAGAACAGGACTGGCGACATGGAATCAGCTCGGATGCACAAAGAGGGAATATATAAATATCCCCCCACAGGTCAATCCGAATATACTTCGGATCCGCACACAGCTTCCTCCCGCCCGGTCTCAATAGGTTCCGCCATCATGCCCCTTTCTATAACATCAATCATACTCATACGCATAGACATGTCACCCGAATACAACATATAGAGTTACATGACGCTTACCTGCTGTCATTTCTCCTTGCCACCTTTCGTCATAACGGCATCCGCACATCGTGTCATGCCTTAATACGCCAGGGGCTTCATTGGACCCATACTATGGCAACAAAGTCCGGCCACCTTCTCGGTCGCTCGGCACCCCAAACTTATAGAATTATATGCATCAGCTCTGAATCATGTCTTGGGTCATTAGTTGGGTTTGCCCGGCTCCCATGTTTTGGTACCTAATGTTCCGCTATATCGGCTAAGGTAGTGCTGGGATAACTACTGCAATTGTGTCCCGGTTCTTCCGGATGAGCACCTCAGTAGAGAAAGCCGAAAACTAACTGTCATGATACGGCGAGAGCTGGTCAGCTGTTCGAGAGGTTGTAAAATCTTTAAGGATTTATTCCGCAAAATGCCATAGAAAATGCAGAGTGCGACGGATCGGTCTTCCGATCAGGTGCTGTGAGAGCCCCTTGTGTGGTCTTCCGAACACCAGGGGCTGCGCCTACCATACTAGAATTCCTATGGCTAAGTGAGAGTGATAAAGCCCTATAGTATGATTGCCTGGTTCGCTGTGCTGAACACCTCCTTCAAGGACCCAAAAATGGGATAAAGAGTGTTCAGGTTTATCCCAAGCACCCCCGTACTTCCTACGTGGGGGCAGAAGCCGACGATTGGCCAACTCTCAAGATTAATATATAAAACGGCCACGCAGGATGAAAAACTTTCATATAATAGGCAATACATAAATAAAGGTGACTTTGTTCCGCCTTACAAAGGACAACATGATTGCCTTCATGGAAATACAATGTCTTTGGTACATTGCTCCGCCACGAGGCGGGCTCCTTTCAGGACACTATCATAATATAATTCGGGCTTGCGGTGCTCCTTCCCCTCTGGCAGTACCTCGGTCATTAGCTTTCCAGCATCCAGCTTTCCCTAGTGCACTTTCGCGTGGGAAAACGCCATTCGCGCACCTTCTATACAGACCGACCGCTTAATGACTTTGAGACGAGGACAAGCACTCACAATTCGTTTCACGAGCCCAAAGTAACTGCTCAGAATTGACTCGGCGGGCCATAGCCGGACAATCAAGTTCTTCATGGCTAGTTCGGCCGCCTTGTGCAGTTCGACCAGCTGCTTCAGCTGATCGACAAATGGCACCGGATAATTCGGCGCCAAATACTATGACCATAAGAGCTTTTCCGCAGTCTTCTTCTCCTCAGCTCGATAGAATTGAGCGCCATCAGATATGCTGCGGGGCAGCTCTGCAAACGCCCCTGGAGAAATCAGTTCAACTTGTCACCTTGAATTTCTCATATTACTACATAGAAATCGCTTTGAATAAGAAACAGCCTTCCCAGCCGCAATCCTCCTCGCCTCCTGAATGTCGTCCAGAGCACCTTGGGCTTCTTCCCGAGCATCACTTGCTTTGAATAAGAAACAGCCTTCCCAGCCGCAATCCTCCTCGCCTCCTGAATGTCGTTCAGAGCACCTTGGGCTTCTTCCCGAGCATCATTTGCGGCTTGGAGAACTTGGGCGAGTTCGGATTCCTTCCCTGATAGACTCTGCTTCAAAGTCTCACTTTTCTTAACAGCCTCCTGAAGCTCTCGTTCAGCTTCAATGACCCTGGCCTCGTGCTTCTCGCAAAGAGCCTGCTCCGCGGCTGCCTTCTTTTCAGCTAAAGCCACAACCTTCTTAAGCGCCTCAACTTCGGCGTTTGTCCCTAGAGCGTGCAATATAAATACTTTTATCCGGCACACATACTTATTTGTGCTAAACTTAACAAGGTTTCGACATACCTCGATTGTCCTCCAACTGTTTCTTCACTCGGCCAAGTTCTTCTTCGGCCCGCTCCAGACTCTGCTTTAGTCTGGATACCTCCGCAGTATGAGAGGCGGCAGTCACTACAGACGCCTGTTTACAAAAGAAGAAGGGTATGTCATCAACTGAGTCTCCTGCGAACGGAAATTTGATCCCCTGTCTGGTTCTCTTTTTCACCAGATAGTGTATCAGGGGCTACTATCCATACTGTGACAATCTACAAAAGCTCCTAAAAGCATACCTCAAAGCCTCTTATAAGGCTGATGCGGGATTCATTCAGACCACTCTCCGCGGACTGAATCTTTTCAATCACCGCGCCCATAAGGGCGCAATGTTCATCGACAATGGAAGCACTCTTTAGCACTTTCGATAAGCCGCCTTGCACCTCTGGTTGGACAGAGGTCATCGGTGGAGCAGGCTTGCCTCCTCCAGTCAAGGGGGGCTGCCTGCCCGATCCTGGAGCCTCAAAGGTCTCCGGGACTGTGTCCGGCTGTGGGCCAAATTCACGATCGCCCTTGCCGTCGACGCTCATGGGAGACGCCACTCTCGTACATCCGGCCCCTGAGGTATGCCCCTCCTGATCTAGGTCCTTCTAGGATGACACCTCGGTGTCATGCCCGAGCTTTGGGGAAGGGGCCTTCGGAGGCGTCTTGCTCTCTAGGGCATCTGAGCTCAACAAATCATCCGATGAGGATTGTTCAGCGCGAGACCTCCCCGGGCTGCAAAAAGTGTGGCACCAATTAATATATTATACCTTAATGATCCTGGACGCACATGTGTGTTCGGATTTCATGTACTCACGAGTTTACCAGGGGCTGGGCCCTAGGATCCCACTCTGGGCTGCTGTTGGTAGCCGTGGTGGACACCTCTGGTAGGGGAGTTTTTCCCCTCTTAGGCAATTCGGCCTCGAGGGATGAGGAGGCCGTCCTTTTCTTTCCTCCCCCCATGGGGGACTCGTCTTCTTCCTCCTCTTCTTCCTCTTCGGAGGAGAGATGGGCATTGGAGTCTTCGGATTTTGTGTCAGAAGCATCGCAATGACGGAGGCTGCTTCTGGCCTCCTTGGCCTCTCTGTAGGCCTCTTTCTTTGGCGCCTCGTAAGGCGCTGGGACCAGCATCTTTGTCAGAGGTGGTCCAGCTGGTTCTTCTGGCAGCGGGGCTGGATAGTGTATCCGCCCCGCCTTCTTCGTCCATCCCTAGGATAATTGTGGGAAGCACATTAGAGCATCTTCATCGGGATATGCCAATGAAACATATGGATGGACAAAACATAATGATAACTTACCGGACTTGCAGGGCAGGATAGTTGGTACCCGCGGTCCTCGGCGGAGTCCGGCCACGATTTGCCGGACTTAAAAAGCACCTTCCATATATCCTCGTGTGAGGAGCCATAAAGCTCCCGCAGGGTCTGGTACTCGGTCGGGTCATACTCCCACAAATTGCAGGCTCGGTGCTGACAAGGAAGAAACAGGAGGACCAACATCACATGTACTACATCAGCAAGCTTGATGTCCTTGTCTCCCATACCCTTGACGCGTGTCTGGAGCACCGATAGCTCGTCGGACGAACACCAGTCCAAGCCCTTCTTGGGCCTGGACGTAAGACGCAAGGGGGCTCCGGATCGGAATTCGGGACCTGCGGCCCACTTTTTGCCGTGCGACTCAGTGATGTAGAACCACTGCTGCTGCCACTCCTTGACGGAATCGTTGAAAGTACCTGTCGGCCATGTGACCTTGGGAATCCTGCTCACCATGGCGCCTCCGCACTCGGCATGCTCGCCGTTCACCACCTTGGGATTCACATTGAAGATCTTCAGCCATAAGCCGAAGTGTGGCGAGATGCGGAGAAAGGCCTCGCACATGATGATGAACATCGAGATGTTGAGGAAGGAATTAGGGGATAGATCATGAAAATCAATCCGATAATAATACATGACACCGCGAACAAATGGGTGAAGGCGAAACCCGAGCCCGCGGATAAAATGAGGGAGGAACACAACCCTCTCGCGGGGATCCGGAGTGGGGACAATCTGTCCCGCCGTCGACAGACGGAGGCCGATTTTCTTGGCCAGATACCCGGCCTCCCGAAGCTTTTTGATATCCTTCTCCTGGACGGTAGAGGCCATCCATTTGCCTCCTGCTCCAGATCCGGACATTTTTGGAGAACCTTTGTTGGTGGAGAGGATGAATGCTTGGCTGTTAGGGATTGAGTGAAAGGGGGTGGACGAGCAGAAGGAGAAGGAGGCATGGGTGAAAAGGAAGAGGCCTTTCCTCTTTATAGGAGCGATCAAACTTTGCGCCTCCCCGCTTGCCCAGTAGAACCTGCTCGTTCCCCACTCACCATAATTGGTGGTGCGGTTGGGTTACCCACACCCGCATTGATGAGAGTCCCGCAATAAGGGAACACGATCTCTGCTTCAACAAGATGTGCCAAGGAAACCGCCTCGCGATATGCGTAGTAGCTGGTTGGAAAAACGGTTCGAATAATGACCGGACCATGGCATAATGTCGCTCTGCTGAAGTTGTCAGCAGATTAGATTTGAGGAATATTGTTCTCTCTACTGTGGTGTGTGAAATTTGTCTTGCAGAGCCGGACATGATTTAAGTGTTCGAAATTTACTTTGGAGTATTCGGAGATGGAACCCGCCTTGCAATGTCGAAGATAACCCGCGCGTCGGACTCATCGTCATTGAAGCATGGTTCAGAGGCTACTGAGGGAGTCCTGGATTAGGGGGTATCCAGACAGCCAGACTATATACTTTGGCCGGACTGTTGGACTATGAAGATACAAGATTGAAGACTTCGTCCCGTGTCCGGATGGGACTCTCCTTTGCGTGGAAGGCAGGCTTGGCAATTTAGATGTTAGATCTCCTTCTCTGTAACCGACTCTATGTAACCCTAGCCTCCTCCGGTGTCTATATAAACCGGAGGGTTTAGTCCATAGGACAAGAACAATCATAATCATAGGCTAGCTCCTAGGGTTTAGCCTTTACGATCTTGTGGTAGATCAACTCTTGTAATACTCACATCATCAAGGTCAATCAAGCAGGAAGTAGGGTATTACCTCCATCGAGACGGCCCGAACCTGGGTAAACATCGTGTCCCCTGCCTCCTATTACCATTAGCCTTAGACGCATAGTTCGGGACCCCCTACCCGAGATCCACCGGTTTTGACACCGACAGGGGGCGCTTAGCCCCTTAGTGGGCTGGTTTGCCCCCTCCCCTGGCCCATGGGGCCCCCCAACACTTGCCAGGGCCCCCACCCAAAACCCCTTTCGGTGAAGCTGGTCATCATCCGGTACCCCCGCAATGCTTCCAGACTCCAATACCCTTCGTCCAATATATCAATATTCACCTCCGGACACATCTGGAGTTCCTTGACATGTCCGGGACCTCAACCGGGACTCCGAACAACCTTCGGTAACCACCATAATGACTCAACTATACTTATATCGTCACCAAACGTTAAGTGTGTAGACCCTGCGGGTTCGAGAACTATGCAGACATGACCGAGACACCTCTATGGTCAATAACCAATAGCGGGATCTGGATGGCCACATTGGTTCCCACATATTCTACGAAGATCTATCGGTCGGCCCTCAATGTCAAGGATTCAGCTAATCATGTATGTAGTTCCCTTTGTCTATTAATATGTTACTTGCGCAAGATTCGATCGTTGGTATCTCCATACCTAGTTCAATCTCGTTACCAGCAAGTCTCTTTACTCTTTCCGTAATACAAGATCCCGTGGCTAACCCATTAGTCACATTGCTTGCGAGCTTATTGTGATACTGTATTACCGAGTGAGCCCTGAGATACCTCTCCGTCACACGGAGTGACAAATCCCAGTCTTCCTACTATTCCTTTCCCCTTCCCCTCTTTCCTTCTTACCCATTGTCTAGCCCATATGTGGGGGCGCATCAGCCCCTTGTGGCTGGTGCATGTCCCCTCTTGGCCCATAAGGCCCATATCTTTTGTCGGGGGTGCCTGAAACCCCTTGCGGTGACTCTATATGTACCCGGTACCCTCCGAAATACTTATGGTGTCCGAATACTATCATCCTATATTTCAATCCTTACCTCCCGGCCATTTCGAGACTCCTTGTCATGTCCGTGATCTCATCCGGGACTCCAAACAAAATTCGGTCACCAAATCACACAACTCATATAATGCAAAATCTTCAACGAACGTTAAGCGTGCGCACCCTACGTGTTTGAGAACTATGTAGACATGACCAAGACACCTCTCTGGCGAATAACCAATAGTGGAACCTAGGTGCTCATATTGGCTCCCACATATTCTATGAAGATCTTTATCAGTCGAACAATTATGACAACATACGTTATTCCCTTTGTCATCGGTATGTTACTTGCCTGAGATTCGATCGTTGGTATCTCCATACCTAGTTCAATCTCGTTACCAGAAAGTCTCTTTACTCGTTCCATAATGTATCATCCTGCAACTAACTCATTAGTCACTTTGCTTGAAAGGCTTCTTATGATGTGCATTACCGAGAGGGCCCAAAGATACCTCTCCGATACTTGGGGTGACAAATCCTAATCTCGATCTATGCCAACCCAACAAACACCTTCGAAGATACCTGTAGAGCATCTTTATAATCACCCAGTTACGTTGTGACGTTTGATAGCAAATAAGGCATTCCTCTAGTATCCAGGAGTTGCATAATCTCATAGTTAGAGGAGTATGTATGTGACATGAAGAAAGCAATAGCAATAAAACTGACGATCATTATGCTAAGCTAATGGATGGGTCTGGTCCATCACATCATTCTCTAGTGATGTGATCCCGTTCATCAAATGAAAACACATGTCTATGGCTAGGAAACTTAACCATCTTTGATTAATGATCTAGTCTAGTAGAGGCTTACTAGGGATACGGTGTTTTGTCTATGTATCCACAAATGTATCAAGTTTCTGGTTAATAAAACTCTAGAATGAATAATAAACATTTATCATGAATAAGAAAATACAAAATAAAACTTTATTATTGCCTCTAGGGCATATTTCCTTCAGGTGCTACTCAAACACCCGACCTCGAGCACCGGGGTGAAAGCCATGGTCTGACTCGAGCTGGTTATAACTAGCAATGGCTAAGATTTTTACGTTGTTACCTTGTTGAAGGCATTGCTCGAGATATGCTCTGATTGATTCTTTAGGGTGATAACCTAGATTCTATCCTTGGTGCTTGAATCTAGTGACTGCGGAACTTGATTATCGCTTCCATCCTCAAGGCACTGGTGTTGAGGAACCTCACTGTTCCTGTGGTGCTGTGAGATGGTTGGTGCGGATATGGTCATTGATATAGTATGCTGATCATGACTTTGAGTCATTTTTCTGACGGGGTTTACTATAGGTAAAAAAATCTATAAGCATCTAGCATTTCTGTTGGGAAACGTAGCATGCAATTTCAAAAAAAAAACCTACGCACGCAAGATCTATCTAGGAGATGCATAGCAACGAGAGGGGGGAGTGTATCTACATACCCTCGTAGATCGAGAGCAGAAGTGTTTGCCAACGCAGTTGATGTAGTCAAACTTCTTCTCGTTCCGACCGATCAATCACCGAACGTACAACACCTCCGAGTTCTGCACATGTTCAGCTTGATGACGTCCCTTGAACTCTTGATCCAGCAGAGTGTCGAGGAAGTAGATGAGTTCCATCAGCACGACGGCATAGTGACAGTGATGGTGAAGTGATCCTCGCAGGGCTTTGCCTAAGCACTATGAGAATATGACTGGAGGCTTAAACTGTGGAGGGGGGGCGCCGCACACGGCTAACAATTGTTGGTGTGTGTTCTAGGCGCCCCCTCACCATGTATATATAGGTGGGAGGGGGATAAGAGCAGCCTTGGGGTACCCCAAGTAGGAAGAATCCTACTTGGGCCCATAGTCCAACTCGCCCTCCCCCCTTTCCTTCTATCGGAAGGGGGGAAACGGAAGAGGGAAGGAGGAAGGAAAGGGGGGCCGAACCCCCTCTTCTTTCTCCTATTCAGCCTCCTGCCTTAAGGGGGGGTGCCACCCCTTGTTGGCTGGTGTGCTCCTCTCCTATGGCCCATAAGGCCCATTATCCCCCCCGGGGGGGGGGGGGGGGGGGGGGGGTTCCGTTAACCCCCCCCCCCCCCCCGGTAGTCTGATAAATACCTGATACTACCCGGAACACTTCTGGTGTCCGAATACTATCATCCTATATATCAATCTTTACCTCTCGACCATTTCGAGACTCCTCGCCATATCCGTGATCTCATCTGGGACTTCAAACAACATTCGGTCACCTAATCACATAACTCATATAATACAAAATCGTCATCAAACGTTAAGCGTGCGGACCCTATGGGTTCAAGAACTATGTAGACATGACCGAGACACCTCTCCGGTCAATAACTAATAGCATAACCTGGATCCTCCTATTGGATCCCCCATATTCTACGAAGATATTTATCGGTCTAACCGTTATGACAACATACGTTATTCCCTTTGTCATCGTTATGTGTCACGCCAAATATGCGATCCTATCCAAGAGGAACATGAGGGTCCCACCAAGGATAGAGCCGCATATTGAAACGCTTTTGCAAGGTGGATATCATTACATCATACCATTACATAATAGATGGGGATACATACAAAAGGCATACAATGCCACATGAATACAACAACATCATACATAAGAGCAACATCCGACTATGGATGAAACACAAACAGAAACTCAAACGACATCCACCCTGCTAGCCCAGGCTGCCGACTAGGAACCTAACCCCTGAATGAAGAAGAAGCAGAAGAAGAACTCCAAGACAAGCATACACCGCTCTCATGTCATGACCATCACATTACATGTACCTGCAACTGTTGTTGTAGTAACCTGTGAGCCACGAGGACTCAGCAATCCCATTACCATGGGTATCAAGACTAGAAAAGCTTAATGGGTATGGAATGGATAAGTGGTGAGGTTGCGGCAAGCGACTAAGCATTGTATGGTGGCTAACTTATGAGTACAAGAATAATATGAGAAGCTACGCAGACGGTCACAAACTAGTAATGATCAAGAGGTGATCCTGAACAACTTATGTTCAAACATAACCCTATCGTGTTCTCTTCTCGATTTACTCAAGAAGAGACAGTCACGGTTACACACGCGGTTGGTGTATTTTAATTCGGATCTGGTGTCAAGTTCTCTACAACCAGATATTAAAAACTCCATCTACCACATAACCGCGGGCACGGCTAAAATGTCTCCAACGTATCTATAATTTTTGATTGTTCCATGCTATTATATTACCTGTTTTGGATGTTTATGGGCTTTACTATACACTTTTATATCATTTTTTGGGACTAACCTATTAACTGGAGGCCCAGCCCACATTGTTGTTTTTTTTGCCTATTTCAGTGTTTCGCAGAAAAGGAATATCAAATGGAGTCCATATGGAACACGTTTTCGTTTTGACTCTCCGGTAGAAACTTTGGGGCACTCTTTGAAGTTCTTTGTGTTGGTTGAATAGACGAATCTGAGATTGTGTGATGCATATCGTATAATCATACCCACGGATACTTGAGGTGACATTGGAGTATCTAGGTGACATTAGGGTTTTGGTTGATTTGTATCTTAAGGTGTTATTCTAGTACAAACTCTTGAATATATCAATCAGAAATAATAACTTTGAGGTGGTTTCGTACCCTACAATAACCTCTTCGTTTGTCCTCCGCTATTAGTAACTTTGGAGTGACTCTTTGTTGAATGTTGAGGGATAGTCATATGATCCAATTATGTTATTATTATTGAGAGAACTTGCACTAGTGAAAGTATGAACCCTAGGCCTTGTTTCCTAGCATTGCAATACCATTTGTTCTCACTTTTATCATTCGTTACCCTGCTGTTTTTATAATTTCAGATTACAAAAACCTATATCTACCATCCATATTGCACTTGTATCACCATCTCTTCGCCGAACTAGTGCACCTATACAATTTACCATTGTATTGGGTGTGTTGGGGACACAAGAGACTCTTTGTTATTTGGTTGCAGGGTGATTTGAGAGATACCATATTCATCCTACACCTCCCACAGATCGATAAACCTTAGGTCATCCACTTGAGGGAAATTTGCTACTGTCTTACAAACCTCTGCACTTGGATGCCCAACAACGTCTACAAGAAGAAGGTTACGTAGTAGACATCAAGCTCTTTTCTGGCGTCGTTGCCGGGGAGGTGAGTGCTTGAAGGTATATCTCTAGATATTGCAATTGAATCTTTTTGTTTCTTATTTTATTACTAGTTTAGTTTATAAAAGAAAACTACACAAAATGGAATTGAGTTTGCCTCATACGCTTCATGTTTTTAATATCTTTCGTAAGAATGGTGGTAAGGAAAATTGTGCTCAAGTGCTAGAAGAAGAAGTCTATAAAATGTTTGGCACTAAATATTTGAATGATGAGCATGATTGCAATGTTGTTAGTATGAACTCTTTGAATATCCATAGTACTAATGATGATTGCACTAGTCATGATGAAAATGTCTCTTATAAGCATGCCAACTTTTGTGGAGTGCATAGAGTTTGCAAGTACACACCAAATAGAGAAGATAAATTTTGCAAGAGGCATATGTATTTAGAAACTAAATGGTTGCAAGAAAGGCTAGATACTTGTGCTGAAAATTTAAAATTTCTTTGCCATCCTTGTGAACTTTGCAATGAACGTGATCATTTAAATACCCAATGCAAATTATTTCATGATTGAATAATGTCCAAAAATTGTGATGACTTGATTTCGCTTGAACATCGTAATGAACTTAGTTTGCTTATGGATTAGGAAGAAATAAAACGTATAACTAAAGATATGCCAGAATTTGTCCTTGATAAAGTTCTTGATTTTGATCTAGAAGAATTTTTTATGTATTGTGTGGTGAATTGCATTGAAAATCCTTATATTGCCAATTACATAAACAAAAGAAAGCAAATAGAAGATGAAGAGAATACTATTGAAAGGGAAGAGACTTCCCAATATCCTCCTATTATTTCTTATGATGAATCAGGTAACGAGGAGGAGCTTTCTATTCAACCAATCTCATTAATAAGGAGCTCAAAAAGGAGGGTTAAACCCACATATGATGTGAAGAAGAAAAATAAAAGACGGAGAAGCAAAGGTACAAAGGTATCCCTCCCAAATTATGTTGCTCCTATTACTCATTGTGATGATGATAATTGCTATACTATTGGTGCTATCCATACTATTAATGATGAGAGTGATTATGCTTATGATATGAAAAGGCCCAAGCTTGGGGATGCTATGTTTGATGAGAATGACCTATTTGAGAATATATTTGCTGAAATTAATGTTTATCCCAAGCTTGGGTATGCTATGTTCAATGAAGATGATATTTTTAGCCTCCCAAGTTTTGATGTGCAAAATTATTATGATGATAGCATGCCTCCTATTTATGATGGTTTTATTGATAAAAGTGGGTTTGGAAGAGTGCCAACTTTAGGAAGTAATGATCCCACTATTTTGGAGGGTGTTGGATCTTATAATATTTATGAAAGTGGATTTGGAGAGGTCATGACTTTATTTAGTGATGAATCCACTATTTTGGAAAAGGTTTCAATTGATTATGATGAGAACAAAGTTGCTACTTATGATGATTATTGTGATGAAACTTATGCTATAAAAAGTAGTGACGATTATATTTATAAAACTTGTCATGATTATGATTACCCTTTTCCTGAAAATTACTCTTTTAATATGTAAACAATTTATAGTATTCGAGTCTCTTATGATACTCCCACTATTCCAAATGAGAAGAATTTTGCTTATGTGGAGAGTAATAAAATTTCTATGATTGTAGATCATGAAAAGAATGATTTATGTGATAGTTATATTTTTGAATTCATTCATGATGCTACTTAAAATTATTATAATGGAGGAATATATGCATGTAGGAATTGCAATAATATCAAGTTTCCTTTCTATGTGTTGAAAATCTTGAAGACTTGCCTGTTTTACCTTCCTATGCTAGTTGATTATTGTTCCCATAAGTTGTTTTCTCACAAAATCCCTATGCATAGGAAGTGGGTTAGACTTAAATTTGTTAGTCATATTATTGATGATGCTCTCTTTTATTTTTCAATTCTTATCTTTTATGGGAGCATCATTGAAATCATCATGCCTAGCTAGGGCCGTTAAACGTTAGCGCTTGTTGGGAGGCAACCCAATGTTATTTTTGTTCTTTGCTTTTTGTTACTGTTAGTAATAAATAATTCATCTAGCCTCTGGTTAGATGTGGTTTTATGTTTTAATTAGTGTTTGTGCCAAGTAGAACCTTTGGGAAGACTTGGGTGAAGTCTATGTGATCTTGTTGTAAAAAAATAGAAACTCTTGTGCTCGCGAGAATAGCTGCCATTTTTTACTGTAGAGCGATTTTAGGTTGATTCTTTTTGAAGATGATTAATAGATAAATTCCTCAGATCCATAAATTTATTTCAGAATTTTTGGAGTTACATAAGTATTCGAATGATACAGATTACTACAGACTGTTCTGTTTTTGACAGATTCTGTTTTCTATGTGTTGTTTGCTTATTTTGATGAATCTATGAGTAGTATCGGAGGGTATGAACCATAGAGAAGTTGGAATACAGTAGATATTACACCAATATGAATTTAGAATGAGTTGACAACAGTACCTAAGTGGTGATTTATTTTCTTATACTAACGGAGGTTACGAGTTTTTTGTTGAGTTTTGTGTTGTGAAGTTTTCAAGTGTTGGGTAAAGATTCGATGGACTATGGAATAAGGAGTGGCAAGAGCCTAAGATTGGGTATTCCCAAGGCGTCCCAAGGTAATATTAAAGGACAACCAAGAGCCTAAGCTTGGGGAAGCCCCGGAAGGCATCCCCTCTTTCGTCTTCATTCATCGGTAACTTTACTTGGAGCTATATTTTTATTCACCACATGATATGTGTTTTCCTTGGAGCGTCATTTTGTTTTGTTTTGCTTGCTGTTTTAATAATATCCCAAGATCTGAAATTCTTAAATGTTAGATAGTCTTCACATACGGCACAATTATTAGAATACTCTATGTGCTTCACTTATATCTTTTGGAGTAGGTTGTCATTTGCTCTAGTGCTTCCCTTATACCTTTTTATAGAACGGTGGTAGTTTTATTTTGTAGAAATGATTGATCTCTCATGCTTCACTTATATTATTTCGAGAGTCTTTTAGAACAGCGTGGTAATTTGCTTTGGTTATAAAATTGGTCCTAATATGATGGGCATCCAAGTTAGGTATAATAAAAACTATCATATAAAGTGCAATGAATACTATGATAAAATTGATACTTGATAATTGTTTTGATATATAAAGGTGGTAGTGTTAGAGTCATGCTAGTTGGGTAATTATGAAATTGAGAAATACTTGTGTTAAAGTTGGCAAGTCTCGTAGCATGCACGTATGGTGAACGTTGTGTGACAAATTTGAAGCATGGGGTGTTCTTTGATTGCCTTCCTTATGAGTGGAGGTCGGGATCGCTCGATGGTTAACTCCTACCAACCCTTCCCCTAGGAGCATGCGTAGTAGTACTTTGCTTTGAGGGCTAATAAACTTTTGCAATAAGTATATGAGTTCTTTATGACTAATGTGAGTCCATGGATTATATGCACTCTCACCCTTCCACACACTACTAGGGAAAACCCTAATAGTACCGCGGGTTTTGTGCCCACTAGTAGCACGGGGGACTGCGCTACTAATAAGCCGCTACATCTATTACTTAGCAGTAGCGTGTGCATACATGCGCTACTGCTAAGACACATAGCCGCAGTGTGTGTTCTCGCTCGCGCTACTGCTAATCTAGCTAGTGGCAGCGTGTTTACTATCCCTTGCTACTAGTATTCTTTTTTTTGAGTGTATTTATACGTCGTTATACAAATTTTGGTACAATACCAATTATGTGGTTTATATCATTATATCTATAACAGTGTGTCAAATGAAGGTGGATTAGGTTCAAGTGGAGGCAATATGTGGTGCATGTCAAAAGTATACTACTAATCCATACTTTATGTAGTTTGGACTAGTAGTACTTTCGATGTGCACCACATGTTGCCTCCACTTGAATCTAATCTGCCAGCACAAGCTATTTAATCATCATCGTAGTCATAACACCAACAGTAGTTATTTAATCATCATAGTCATAGTGTAGCACATCATCATCTTCAAACTCATTCTAGCTAGCTAATCACCACCAACACTAGTTGTGGTAGCTATCTAATCACCACCAATACTAGCTAATAATAATCATCATAGTCATTACCACCAACACTAGCTATTTAATCATCATAGTCATAGTGTAGCACATCATCATCTTCAAACTTATTTCTAGCTAGCTAATCACTCATGCTGCTCTCTCTCAGGTAAAACAACATAAAACATGTGTAGTACTCCTGCTTCATCAAGTTGGAGCATGCAGATGAACCTGTCTCCTAATCGTGGGTTACGCTTTTGATTGCTACCCCCTAGTACTTCTCTGCGATCGTTCACAATTTTGCTCCAGTCTTTCACTATTAAGCATTCCTCGCTATTAGAAATCTTGAATGCACTAAAGTGCATTGTAGGATATCTTGGCCGTAAGCTAACAATTCTCATGTGACCTTTAGTCTCGATCCAATGAGGCACAATATTCAGCGGGAGTCCCTATTGAAGAACATCGTATAGTAACATACTTAGCAATGAAGTTTAGCTTAAAAAATAATGTATGCCAAATATGCACTGAAGACAAATATTAAAAACCTTACCATCTTTCCTAAATAGATGTGACCGTAGTTCAGTACGAACACTATTGGTCGCACGTTTTGAGTACTAAGATTTTTAATTCCACAAAAATAATTTGTCTTGACAGTATGAAGATCCTCAAGCCATGAAACATAATGACTTATCTTCTCGCAGTTTAGTTCAGCCCCGGGACAGTAGTAGGTCCTGTCTACCAAACGTTGGACATGTTTGCTTGAATGGAAATAAGTTGTCAATAGAAATTAGTTGTCAACTATTTTTGAATAAACAATATCAAAGACATAAATATGGTTGAGAAAGTCACATAATGGAAGAACTGGAGGCGTCTGCACATCGACCCAGATGTCGATATTACCTTCAATATCATCTTCCGGACGAATATCAAAGGTGATAACCATACCAGGCTCAAATGCATAAGTCTTGCATAGTGCTTGCCAAGTTTTGCATCCAAAATAGGTATAGGTATCTGCGTTGTATAATTTTGCATGGAAAACACAACCATGCTCGGTCTTCAAGTAAACTCTCTTTACCTCCATAGTAGTTTTCATAGGACTGAAACCTATCTTATCCAAGACAAAAACTCTTGCATGGCAGGGGATACGCTAGTAGAATAGTAAAAAAATAAATTATAAGTTGAAGCAAATGAAGCAGATGTCATGCTTAATTATGAAAAAAGACTTGTTGTTGTGACTTACTGTATCCACTTCGAAGTTCCCATCCAGCTTAATGCTGAAGCGCCTATCATCATCTAGGAAGATTCTGTCGCACAGGCCGCGCTCGTCTTTGCAGTATTTGCAAATACCGAAATCCTTTTCATCGTTAGACATTTCCTATGTTCATAGTTGAAACATTAATTGAAAATCGATCGAAGACAACTACCAAGATACTCAACACACAAATCCGGGGCACTCAATATTTCCTACATTTCTGGCACAAGTCATGCCAAAATACACAGAAAAATCCGGCATGACCTTTGCTAAAATAGGACATATCGAGCGCCTGAAATTTGCCAGAACGGAAATGAATCAACACTCCGGCAAAACATAGGCCACTCAGAGGTGTAACCTGCAAACATGACCAGCCACTTGGGCAAGCACGTATCCTATTTGAGCAACACAAGATATACATTTCAGAATATCTTATAGGACTCATATTGACATGAGCATTCAATAAGCAAAACCAAATCGTAAAATAAATAAGTATTCAAATTAGCATGCATTCAATAAGCAAAAGTAAATCATCTCTTGCATCCATACATCCTCGAATATTGTAACTAATACATCCCGAATAGTATCATACATATAACATCACTAATACAACTAAAACCCTAGCGAACGACGGGTATCGGCGCGGGTGGTGGACACCCAAAGAGAAGGAACCATCACAGGATCATAGCTCCAGTGAGATCCCTGGAGAACCTGCCAGGTATTGGAGAATTGTGCTCCAGCGCAAACAAGTAGCGACGGACGTGCGCGTCCTCCTCGCTGACACGGTGACATACCACCTCCACGGGGTCCTCAAGCCTCTCGACTGTCACTGGCCCACGCGACCGCCACCAAAGAAGGTTTGGGTCAACAACGGGCTGACTCCTCACCAAGTTTCACCCCCCGGTAGGTAGCGCCTCCCAGTACCAGCCCGGCGGAGCCCAGTACCGGACATGGCCCATATGGTCAAGCAGGTGTCCTCCACCGAGTCGACGACGAGGATGCGGGATAGGCATCGTCGACATCGATGCGGGAAAAATTGCTTTAACTAAAAAAATAACAACCAATGTGACATGTTCAACTAGTTCTATTAATTCAACTAGTTCTTACTAAAAATAAACTTACTATAAATAAAAATAAACTAGTACCTAGTTAGTACCTAGTTCTTACTAACTAATTATTACCTAGGAACTACTTCTCTCATTACCATCTAATTTGATGAACCTAGTGGTGGAAAGTGGCAGCGGATATTCCCATTATCCAACTTAAAAGTGAAATAAGTGGTCAAATTTTACTCATTTTATGATTAATGTTAGAAATTATTATGCATTACAATAGTGTTTATTCATCATCTAAGAAAACATCTGAGCCGCATCTGTATTCGATAACATCTGCATCTGATTCGTTTCCACCCATAGATGAACCCTAACTAATTTGATGCAACTAAAATTTGAAGAACCCTAGGTAGAGGTAGGGGAGGGGGAGGAGCAGGTGTGCTCACCTCGGGTGCCTGCAGCGAGGGAGGGGCAGGCGGCGGACGGTGGCGGGGCTCGAGCGCGCGGCGGAGGGGGGCGTCAAGGTCGGGGTCGGAGGCAGCGTCGAATCTAGGGTCGGGGGCGGCGTCAAGGGTGTGCGGAGAGTGACGGGAGAGCGCATGGTGGTCGACAGGCGACGGCGGCGGCGACAGCGGAGGAGTTGGATTTGAGGGAAGTGGCCGTGGAGAAGAACGATACCACGCGGTTAAGTGAGAAGTAGCAGTAGCACGTTCCAGGAAGTGCTCTACTGCTAAGTTAGCTACAACCCATTCCCTGATACGCGCTATTGATATTCCTTTCTCTTTTTTCCCTTTCTCATTTATGTTTCTTTACATTTTATTTTTTTCCTTTCACCTTTTTCTATTTCTTTCATTTTCATTTACTTTTCTATTCGCTTTCCATTTAATTTTGTTTCCTTTAGCAGTAGCGCCTTTTAGTGTAAGCAAGTAGCGGTAGCGCTGTTCTAAGTACATCGCTACTACTATGTGTAGCCTATCAGCTAAGCCATGTGAATTTTAGTAGTAGCGCGTTTACCGTCAGGCGTGCTACTGCTACAACCGTATCTGTAGCACCGTTTACACTAGCGCGCTACTACTACTTAGCACCAGCGGGCTTTCTTGACACGCACTACTGCTAAAGTTCTGTGTATAAGGTTTTCCCTAGTAGTGACAATTTGCTAGCCTCTACAGTACCGTCCATTGCCCTTTCTCACCTTGAGAGTTGGTGCAAACTTCACCGGTGCATCCAAACCCCGTGATACGATACACTCTATCACACATAAACCTCCTTATATCTTCCTCAAAACAGCCACCATACCTACCTATTATTGCATTTCCATAGCCATTCCGAGATATATTGCCATGCAACTTTCCACTATTTTATTTGTTATGACACGCTCCATCATTGTCATATTGGTTTTGCATGATCATGTAGTTGACATCGTATTTGTGGCAAAGCCACCTTTATAATTCTTTCATACATGTCGCTCTTGATTCATTGCATATCCTAGTACACCGCCGGAGGCATTCACATAGAGTCATATTTTGTTCTAAGTATTGAGTTGTAATTCTTGAGTTGTAAATAAATAAAAGTGTGATGATCTTCATTCTTAGAGCATTGTCCCAAGTGAGGAAAGGATGATGGAGACTATGATTCCCCCACAAGTCGGGATGAGACTCCGGACTTTACAAAAAAAAGAGGCCAGAGAAGCCTAAATAATAAAAAAAAAGGCCAAAGAAGCCCACAAAAAAATGAGAGAAAAAGAGAGAAGGGACAATGTTACTATCCTTTTTCCACACTTGTGCTTCAAAGTAGGACCATGATCTTCATGATAGAGAGTCTCCTATGTTGTCACTTTCATATACTAGTGGGAATTTTTCATTATAGAACTTGGATTGCATATTCCAATGATGGCCTTCCTCAAAATGCCCTAGGTCTTCGTGAGCAAGCAAGTTGGATGCACACCCACTTAGTGCATCCGTTGCATAGCAATCCCTACTCACTCACATTGATATCTATTAAATGGGCATCTCCATAGCCCGTTGATATGCCTAGTCAATGTGATACTTTCTCCTTTTTTTGTCTTCTCCACACAATCCCTATCATCATATTATATTCCACCCATAGTGCTATATCCATGGCTTACGCTCATGTATTGCATGAGAGTTGAAAAAGCTGAAGCACGTTAAAAAGTATGAACCAATTGCTTGGCTGAAACCGGGATTGTGCTTGATGGGAGTATTTTATGTGACGAAAATGAAGCATAGCCTAACTATATGATTTTGTAGGGATAAGCTTTCTTTGGCTATGATATTTTGATAAGACATGATTACTTGTTAGTATGCTTGAAGTATTACTATTTTTATGTCAATATAAACTTTTATCTTGAATCATTTGGATCTGAACATTCATGCCACAATAAAGAAAATTACATTGAGAAATATGTTAGGTAGCATTCCACATCAAAAATTATGTTTTTATCATTTACCTACTCGAGGATGAGCATGAATAAGCTAGGGGGTGCTTGATACGTCTCCAACGTATCAATAATTTTTTATTGTTCCATGCCATTATATTACCGTTTTGGATGTTTATGGGCTTTACTATACACTTTTATATCATTTTTGGGACTAACCTATTAACCGAAGGCCTAGCCCAAATTGATGTTTTTTTGCCTATCTCAGTGTTTCACAGAAAAGGAATATCAAACGGAGTACAAACGGAATGAAACCTTCGGGAAAGTTATTTTTGGAACGGAAGCAATCAAGGAGACTTGGAGTAGACATCAGGGAAGCAACGAGGAAGCCACGAGGCAGGGAGGTGCGCCCTACCCCCCTGGGCGCGCCCCCACCCTCGTGGGCCCCTCGTGGCTCCCCTGACCAACTTCTTTCGCCTATATATGTCCATATACCTCGAAAACATCCAGGAGCATAATAGATCGGGAGTTCCGCCACCGCAAGCCTCTGTAGCCACCAAAAACCTCTTGGCAACCCGTTTCGGCACCCTGTCGGAGCAGGGATCCCTCACCAGTGGCCATCTTCATCATCCCGACACTCTCCATGATGAGGAGGGAATAGTTCACCCTCGGGGCTGAGGGTATGTACCAGTAGCTATGTGTTTGATCTCTCTCTCTCTCTCGTGTTCTTGATTTGGCACGATCTAGATGTATCGCGAGCTTTGCTATTATAGTTGGATCTTATGATGTTTCTCCCCCTCTACTCTCTTGTAATGGATTGAATTTTCCCTTTGAAGTTATGTTATCGGATTGAGTCTTTAAGGATTTGAGAACACTTGATGTATGTCTTGCATGTGCTTATCTGTGGTGACAATGGGATATTCATGTGATCTACTTGATGTATGTTTTGGTGATCAACTTGCGAGTTCAGTGACCTTGTGAACTTATGCACAGGGGTTGGTACACGTTTCCGTCTTGACTCTCCGGTAGAAACTTTGGGGCACTCTTTGAAGTTCTTTGTGTTGGTTGAATAGATGAATCTGAGATTGTGTGATGCATATCGTATAATCATACACACAGATACTTGAGGTGACATTGGAGTATCTAGGTGACATCAGGGTTTGGTTGATTTGTGTCTTAAGGTGTTATTCTAGTACGAACTCTTGAATAGATCAATCAGAAAGAATAACTTTGAGGTGGTTTCGTACCCTACAATAATCCCTTCGTTTCTCCTCTGCTATTAGTGACTTTGGAGTGACTCTTTGTTGCATGTTGAGGGATAGTTATATGATCCAATTATGTTATTATTATTGAGAGAACTTGCACTAGTGAAAGTATGAACCCTAGGCCTTGTTTCTAGCATTGCAATACCGTTTGTGCTCACTTTTATCATTATTTACCTTGCTATTTTTATAATTTCAGATTACAAAAACCTATATCTACCATCCATATTGCACTTTTATCACCATCTCTTCGCCGAACTAGTGCACCTATTCAATTTACCATTGTATTGGGTGTGTTGGGGACATAAGAGACTCTTTGTTATTTGGTTGCAGGGTTGTTTGAGAGAGACCATCTTCATTCTACACCTCCCACGGATTGATAAACCTTAGGTGATCCACTTGAGGGAAATTTGCTACTGTCCTACAAACCTCTGCACTTGGAGGCCCAACAATGTCTACAAGAAGAAGGTTGCGTAGTAGACATCAACGGCTCTCGAAAGTTTAAACCCTGCAGGGGTGTTCCAACTTAGCCCATGACAAGCTCACGATCCGCGGAGACAACCCTCCATCGCGGGACATCCGATCAGACTCGGGATCCCGGTGCACAAGACATTTCGACACTGGTAAAACTAATCCAGCAAGACCTCCCGACATGCCGACACCCTGATAGTAGTCGTGCGTATCTCGTCTTAGGCCACGACGGATGAGCTAAGCGTGCAGGTGCCAAAATAACTCATGTTGCCTCGGGGCGGCCCCGCACAATGCTCTAGTTTGGGACCAACACCATCAGCACTAGCCCCCCTGTTTATGTGGAATTACTCCTCGGGTTCATGATGCCCTATGCCAATTAATTAATTAATTCAGTATTATTATGTAGGCAAATGTTAAAACCAATGTTGGGCATATCTGGAAGAGTTTTGTTCAAAGCGAACTGTCAAGAGGGGCCACAAACCCTAATCGCGTCAGGGACGCAAAATAAAGGAACATAACACCGGTATGACGGAAACTAGGGCGGCAAGAGTGGAACAAAACACAAGGCATAAGGCCGAGCCTTCCACCCTTTACCAAGTATATGTGTGCATTAATTAAATAAGAGATATTGTGATATCCCAAGATATCCATGTCCCAACATGGAGCAACCTGCAACTGCACCTGCAACTACCAACGCTGTAAGAAGGGCTGAGCAAAGCGGTAACATAGCCAAACAATGGTTTGCTAGGATGGTGAAAAGGTTAGAGGTTGTTTCATGGCATATTGGGAGGCTTGATAAACAAGTGGTAGGTAGCGCGACATAGCGATAGCATCAAGACAACTAGCATAACAAACATAGTAGTGAGATCCAAGGTGATAGTCATCTTGCCTGAAATCCCTCTAGAAAGAAGAACGAGTCCATGAAGAAGATGAACGGGTGTAGACGAACCAAGCGTAGTCGAACGAATCCTCACGATCGCAACGAAACATGAACTATCGAGAAGAAGCACAACCAGAAAGAAGCAAACAACATGGTAAACACACAACACATAAACAAGACATGATGCTCAACCAAGTATGATGCATGACAAGGCTACATGATGCTACTCATGGCAAGAGATGATGCATACAAGAACACACATCAAAGCAAGTTTAAATGAGGCCGGAAATAACACATAACAATTCCAGTAAGTCCCCATATGAAAATTTCGAAATTGGTCCAGATCTGAACAAAACATTAAGTTGAAATTGTTACACAGAAAGTTAAAATGCACCATGATGATCTACACGAATTTCTAGTCAAGTTACACATAAAGTTCATTTAATTCAGAGCTATGACCTAGAAGATATGAGCAACACAAGTTAAACATGGCATTGATGCAAAATGCATTCAAACATCAAGAAAACACACTCCAAACATGGATGCAGCAAGATAATCAGAAACTACATGCAATTCTAAGCAAGTTTCATATAGAGCATGCTCAAAACAGAGCAACGGTGTAACACATACACTCCAAACAAGTTATAACAACAATCTACCCAAAACAGCAACTAGGCACTTTGCAAACATCAAAACAACATGCTACAGGAATCATATGAGCACAAAATTGATATGCACTCAAATTAAATATAACATCCTTCAAATATCATTAAGGTTCAAGTTCATAGGCATCAAGATTAAACCAAGGTGACCAATGCAAAAAGCAACTTGATAACATAGATTATGACTTGGTGAAAAACAAGGCATATGCATCAGCAGAGTTAACATGATGACATGTTGGGGGCATCAAAAAAATATTCTACATCAACTATACATAGCAACCAAGGGCATGGCATCAAAATACACATAACAAAGAGCAATTAATATCAATGCATCATATGCATATGGCTCATGTACTAGTGGGAACCAACAAGACAAGTTTGAATGTTGTAACAGTTTCAGCAAATGTAAAACAACAACATTATCATAGCAGGCTTGGAATCTTAAAACAGAGGTCATATGAAGTCCAAAATGACAAAACAAGGCATGTGCAAAAAGTAATCATAGCATACTTCAAATCATGTAATTGGAAAATCTCCAAAAGAGGCATAGATTAATTAGTATCAAGCTCACAACATGGCATCATGAAGTTGACAGAAAACTGAAACATCATTTAGGCAAGTTCATGGCAATGAAAACAAATGCTACAGGGCATATATGAGGCATAAAATGTCATGGCATGATAGATAATAACATGGAAATCAAAACACGCTAACTAAGCATCTCCAGATTATGCATGGATTTGATGTTAGCATCAAGCAAACATAGCAACATGATATAACAGATTCAGACTTGACAGAACATTAACAGCAAGTAGCCCACTTCACAAACTTGATGCACTCACCACAAGGCATATCAAAATACATGTATTGTACTTCTGAAACGATGGCATGATTATGCTCCTAAAACATGTTGACAAGATGCTCAAAAGAAAATCACACAAAAATATAAAAAAGACAAATAGGCAAGTTATAACAGTTTTCAGCAGTTAACATCAGAAAGCACTTTTGCAACAGAGATTAACATGGCAATATGCACCCTAACATGAATTCAAATCACACCAACATAAAGATCATTAAGAGCAGAACATTTTCATACCAAGAAAATCACCATAGGATCAACAGGGAAAAGTTACAACACTCGCAAGATGCATACATGATATTAACAGGCAGCAGATTTCAGCAGTTTATATCACCTAGCAGTTTTGCAGTGAAGATTAAGTCATCAATATGAACAGTAACATGCATGCAAACTACTCCATCATGTAGAGAATCAAGAGATTAACATTTTGACATACCATGCACGCAAAACGGAGCAACATGCACAGAGTTACAAGCTACACAAGATGCATGCATGATGTTGAAATCTCATGACTTGGTGAAATTTCAGGAAAAAAATCGAGCAGGCGCACGTTACTAAACGACGCCCGGGGCGAGGGATAGGCGGTGCCTCACCAAGTGGGCTCGGCCCAGGAAGCCGAGGAGGTCAGTTGGGCCTGGGCGGGCCGACGCGGGGAGTTGGGCCGGATGAGGTCGGGCCCATGAGCGTAGCAGAGATGGTGGCCCAGGAGGCGGTTGTGGGCGCTCGTCCTCGAGCAGAGGCCGCTGGCGGCGGTGGAAGGTCAACGGCGGGGCCTGCGAGGGGAAGGCGGCAGAGGCCGGTGGCGCACCGGGAACGGCCGGATCCGGTCACCGGAGTGGGGGATCTAGACGGTGGAGCGAAGCGGCGCGCTCCTGCGGGGTCGAGGCGGATGCAGGAGCTCCGGCAGGGAGGCGAGCTCGCGAAGAGGCGAGGCGGCTCGGCTCCAGAAGGAGGCGCGACAACCATGGGTCGGCGTGAGGCGGTGGTGCGGTCCAGCAGCTTTGCTCGCTGGCGGCGGGCGGAGGCAGGGCGCAGGCAGGTTCGACCGGGAGCCGATGGCAGGGGGAGCCTCCGGGCTCACGTGCGCGGGCGCGTGCGGGTGGCGGCGGTGGCACGGGGCGAGCAGCGGCGCAATTTTGGGCCCGGGCGGACCCTGGATGGGCCTGGCGGGCCGGTGGGGGGTGGGAGGCTGGAAGAGGAGACAAGTGGCGGCAGAGGAGAGGTAAGACGTGGCTGCATGGCATGGATTCTGAGGAGGGTTTGAGTGTTTCAAGATTAGACAGGGATGTGGGTTTAAATAGGCAGGGGTTAGGTTAGAGGGGGGGTTACTCCGTTTCGGAGCCGTTCGATCGCCATCGGACGGTCCGGAGCGAAGGGGGGATTTAGTGGGCTGGTCTTGGGCTGTTGAGAGGGGTTGAGCTGAGAGGAGAGAGATGAAGTGTTGCCGGGCACGGGTTTTGGATACCGAAACCGTCCGACGTTTGGCAGGTGAAAAATGCCGCTATAGAAGACGGTTGGGCTATCAAACGGACTCCGAATGCGACGAAATTTGACAGGCGGTCTACCTACGCTATAACGAGACCGCACGCCAACTTTCACCCCATTCCGAGAACATTTTTATTCCACTTATAAAATAATATTTCAAAGGTGTTGCGGGTGCATGCAAGTGCGGAAGGGCTCGGAACGGACAACAGAGAGAGCTGGTGGACCCGGGCAGATGCAAGTTTTGAAAAACATGCAGATGGAATGCACATGATGACATGGCAAAGTGCAACACTCAAGCAAATGACATGGCAATGACGGCGAATAACTGGAATACATCTGGCGCATCGGTCTAGCACACAAGGCATTCCTCCGGTATCCGAGAGTTGCATAATCTCATAGTCGGAGGAATATGTATTTGACATGAAGAAAGCAATAGCATTAAAATTGAACGATCATTATGCTAAGCTAACGGATGGGTCTTGTCCATCACATCATTCTCTAATGATGTTATCCCATTCATCAAATGACAACACATGTCTATGGTTAGGAAACTTAACCATCTTTTATTAACGAGCTAGTCTAGTAGAGGCTTACTAGGGACACGGTGTTTTGTTTATGTATCCACACATGTATCAAGTTTCCGGTTAATAGAATTCTAGCATGAATAATAAACATTTATCATGCAATAAGGAAATATAAAATAACAACTTTATTATTGCCTCTAGGGCATATTTCCTTCGGTCTCCCACTTGCACTATAGTCAATAATCTAGATTACATTTTAATGATTCTAACACCCATGGAGTCTTGGTGTTGACCATGTTTTGCTCGTGGAAGAGGCTTAGTCAACGGGTCTACTATATTCAGATCCGTATGTATTTTGCAAATCTCTATGTCTCCCTCCTTGACTAGATCATGGATGGAGTTGAAGCGTCTCGTGATGTGTTTGGTCTTTTTGTGAAATCTAGATTCCTTCGCTAAGGCAATTGCTCGAAAATTGTCACAAAATATTTTCATTGGACCCGATGCACTAGATATTACACCTAGATCAGATATGAACTACTTCATCTAGACTCCTTCATTTGCTGCTTACGAAGCACCTATGTACTCCGCTTCACACGTAGATCTCGCCACGATGCTCTGCTTGGAAGTGCACCAACTGACAGCTCCACCATTCAGTATAAATACGTATCCGTTTTGTGACTTAGAGTCATCCAGATCAGTGTCAAAACTAGCATCAACGTAACCATTTACGACGAGCTCTTTGTCCCCTCCATAAACGAGAAACATATCCTTAGTCCATTTCAGGTACTTCAGGATGTTCTTGACCGCTGTCCAGTGATCCACTCCTGGATTACTTTGGTACCTCCTTGCTAAACTTATAGCAAGGCACACATCAGGTCTGGTACATAGCATAGCATAAATGATAGAACCTATGGCTGATGCACATGGAATGACTTTCATTTTCTCTCTATCTTCTGCAGTAGTCGGGCATTGAGTCTGACTCAACTTCACACCTTGTAACACAGGCAAGAACCCTTTCCTTGACTGGTCCATTTTGAACTTCTTCAAAACTTTATCAAGGTATGTGCTTTGTGAAAGTCCTATTAAGCGTCTTGATCTATCTCTATAGATCTTGATGCCCAATATATAAGCAAGTTCACCGAGGTCTTTCATTGAAAAACTTTTATTTAAGTATCCTTTTATGCTATTCAGAAATTATATATCATTTCCAATCAACAATATGTCATCCACACATAATATTAGAAATGCTACAGAGCTCCCACTCACTTTCTTGTAAATACATGCTTCTCTAAAAGTCTGTATAAAACCATATGCTTTGATCACCTCATCAAAGTGTATATTCTAACTCCGAGATGCTTGCACCTGTCCATAAATGGAACACTGGAGCTTGCACACTCTGTTAGCACCTTTAGCATCGACAAAACCTTCTGGTTGCATCATATACAACTCTTCTTTAAGAAATCCATTAAGGAATGTTGTTTTGACGTCCATTTGCCAGATTTCATAATCATGAAATGCGACAATTGCTAACATGATTTGGACAGACTTAAGCATCGCTACGGGTGAGAAAGTCTCATCATAGTCAACTCCTTGAACTTGCCGAAAACCTTTTGCGACAAGTCAAGCTTTATAGATAGTAACATGACCATCAGCGTGAGTCTTCTTCTTGAAGATCCATTTATTCTCTATGGGTCGCCGATCATCAGGAAAATCCACCAAAGTCCATACTTTGTTCTCATACATGGATCATATCTCATATTTCATGGCCTCAAGCCATTTATCGGAATCTGGGCTCATCATAGCTTCTTAGTAGTTCGTAGGTTCTTCATGGTCAAGTAACATGACTTCTAGAATAGGATTGTCGTACCACTCTGGTGTGGATCGTGCTCTGGTTGACCTACGAGGTTCAATAGTAACTTGATCTGAAGGTTCATGATCATCATCATTAGCTTCCTCTCTAGTTGGTGTAGGCCTCACAGGAACGGATTTCTCATATGCTACTTTCCAAATTGAGAGAAGTTACAATTACCTCATCAAATTCTACTTTCCTCCCATCACTTCTTTCGAGAGAAACTCCTTCTCTAGAAAGGATCCATTCTTGGCAACAAAGATCTTGCCTTCGGATCTGTGGTAGAAGGTGTACCCAATTGTTTCCTTAGGGTATCCTATGAAGACGCACTTCCCTGATTTAGGTTCGAGCTTATCAGGCTGAAGCCTTTTGCCATAAACATCGCATCCCCAAACTTTAAGAAACGATAGCTTAAGTTTATTGCCAAACCACAGTTCATACGGTGTCGTCTCAATGGATTTTGATGGTGCCCTATTTAACGTGAATGCGTCTATTTCTAGTGCATAACCCCAAAACAATAGTGGAAATCGGTAAGAGACATCATAGATCGCACCATATCTAATAAAGTACGGTTACGATGTTCGGACACACCATTACGATGTGGTGTTCCAGGTGGTGTGAGTTGTGAAACTATTCCACATTGTTTTAAATGATGGACAAACTCATAACTCAAGTATTCGCCTCCGTGATCAGATCGTAGAAACTTTATTTTCTTGTTACGATGATTCGCCACTTCACTCTGAAATTCATTGAACTTTTCAAATGTTTCAGACTTGTGTTTCATTAAGTAGATATACCTATATCTGCTCAAATCATCTGTGAAGGTCAGAAAATAACGATACACGCCGCGAGCCTCAATACTCATCAGATCACATACATCATTATTATTTCCAATAAGTCATTGGCTCACTCCATTGTTCCGAAGAAGGGAGTTTTAGTCATCTTGTCCATGAGGCATGGTTCACAAGTATCAAATGATTCATAATCAAGTGATTCCAAAAGTCCATCTGCATGGAGTTTGTTCATGCGCTTTACACCAACATGACCTAAACGGCAGTGCCACAAAACTAGCTATGATTATCAACTTTGCATCTTTTGGCATCAATATTATGAATATGTGTATCACCACAATCGAGATTCAACAGAAATAGACCACTCTTCAAGGGTGCATGACCATAAAATATATTACTCATATAAATAGAACAACCCTTATTCTCTGATTTAAATGAATAACCGTCTCACACTAAACAAGATCCTGATATAATGTTCATGCTCAATGCTGGCACCAAATAACAATTATTCAGGTCTAAAACTAATCCCGAAAGTAGATGTAGAGGTAGCATGCCGACGACGATCACATCGACCTTGGAACCATTCCCAACGCACATCGTCACCTCGTCCTTAGCCAATCTTTGTTTAATCTGTAGTCCCTGTTTCGAGTTACAAATATGAGCAACCGAACCGGTATCAAATACCCAGGCACTACTACGAGCATTAGTAAGGTTCACCTCAATAACATGTATATCAAATATGAAGGAAATATGCCCTAGAGGCAATAATAAAGTAATTATTTATTTCCTTATTTCATGATAAATGTTTATAATTCATGCTAGAATTGTATTAACCGGAAACTTAGTACATGTGTGAATACATAGACAAAACATATTGTCCCTAGTATGCCACTACTTGACTAGCTCGTTAATCAAATATGGTTATGTTTCCTAACCATAGACATGTGTTGTCATTTGATGAACGTGATCACATCATTAGGAGAATGATGTGATGGATATGACCCATCCGTTAGCTTAGCATTATGATCATTACAGTTTCATTGCTACTGCTTTCTACATGACTTATACATGTTCCTCAGACTATGAGATTATGCAACTCCTGAATACCGGAGGAACACTTTGTGTGCAATCAAACATCACAATGTAAATGGATGATTATAAAGATGCTCTATAGGTGCCTAGGAAGGTGTTTGCTGGGTTGGCATAGATCGAGATTAGGATTTGTCACTCCGTATTTCGGAGAGGTATCTCTGGGCCCTCACGTTAATGCTCATCACTATAAGTGTTGCAAGCAATGTGACTAATGAGTTAGTTGTAGGATGAAGTATTACGGAACGAGTAAAGAGACTTGCCGGTAACAAGATTGAACTAGGTATGATGATACCAACGATCGAATCTCGGGCAAGTAACATACTAATGACAAAGGGAACAACATATGTTGTTATGCGGTTTGACCGACAAAGATCTTCGTAGAATATGTAGGAGCCAATATGAGCATCCAAGTTCTGCTATTGGTTATTAACTAGAGATGTGTCTCGGTCATGTCTACATAATTCTCGAACCCGTAGGGTCCGCACGCTTAACGTTCGATGATGATATGTATTCTGAGTTATGTGTTTTTTGATGACCAAAGTTTGTTCGGAGTCCCGGATGAGATCAGGGACGTGACGAGGAGTCTCTAAATGGCCGAGAAATAAATATTGATATATTGGACCATGTTATTCGGACACCATAAGTGTTCCAGAAAGTTTCGGGTAAAACCGGAGTGCCGGAG